>NC_090225.1:35439686-35519686 GCF_024489055.1 Chanodichthys erythropterus
TCAGATGTAAATGGATCATTTTGGATCAAGTCATGTGGTCAATATCATGTGACAGGATGTGACATCTTTCAGACACCTGCAAAGGATCACATGGTCGTGAAGCAAAGTAACTAACTCTCTTTTAACTATTTGAAAAATTCAAGTTTTCACTTGCTCATACGCATATCCCGAAACATCAGGTCATTCGGTACAACCGCTAAAACATGGAAAATGTAGTAATATTTTAAAAACTTGTACTAAATATAAAATGTTTGATCGTCCTTTTGCTAGCTAGCTAGATATCAGCCTGTTAGCATTATTTGAAAATATCATCATTCGGTATAACCAAAAGTGTAATTCAGTAAAACCGAAATTTTGGTTAAACCGAATGACTTTTTTGGTGACAAATTTTGTCCATCTTGTAAAAAATGACAAAAGCAGTGTTAATTGATTATAAAAACCACATAATCTCATTGTTAACACTTAATAAAACTTCAAAATTAATTATATCTCCATTACTTTTTTTTTTTTTTTTTTACACTTTTAAAAACCTTATTCATCAATGAACCAGACACTGCTTTGTAACATTTGGCATGCACATTAGCTGGAACTTTTTTTTTAGACTTTTTTTCAGCTAAAGTACAATTTATCATACCATTTTGTCAAATTTTATTGGCAATTTAAAATATGTTAGTAGTTTTGTCATGTGCTTTTGAACTTTTTATTAGTTTTTATATAGCTTTAATCAATTTTTATTTAAGTTTTAATTTTAGTACTTCAGTTTAAACTTATTTGACTCAAAATCTGCTAAGGGGTAATATTGGAACAACAGTTGTAATAATAATAAAAGATTTTTTGTTATAAGAGACAACAGAAACAACTTTGTGCATCAGAACCACTCCTTTCTTTGTAAAACATGAACTTGATTTTCAAGTCAACTAATTTGTAACATTTTTTGACAAGCCAAACATGTCAGTCTCTGAGTAATGTAATTTATTTAAGGCAAAAAAAAACTTAATTATGTAAATGAACTACGCAAAAAGCATTTCAAACTTCTCCAGCACATTTTATAATTACTCAAAAATCAAACATAGTGTAACAGTTACGTTTAGTTTCATTGTGTTTTGGTTCTGTTCCTGTTCCATGTCATTGTATGTTGAACTTCCTAGTGTGGGCCAGTTAACCTGTTGTTCATTTAGTTTCCTTGTTAACCCTGTGTTTTAGTTTCTTCTTGTCAGTTCTCCTTTACGTTTACGTGGTTAGCATTTTATAGTTTAACTCCTGAGATCTCCTGCTTGTTTGTATGGATTACATGATTAAAGATAGTTTATTTTGGATTCTTCTTTGTCTTGTCGTGTGCATAACACAGCCTACATGTCACATAGATCACCCCTGAGGCATATTATCATGTCCGTCAAAACTTAGGCTGGCTGTCGGCAGTGATGGACAGTAATGAAGTATTTTTACTTTGTTGCTGTACTTAAGTACATTTTTCAAATATCTGTACTTTATCAGAGTATTTTTATTTTGGGATACCTTTACTTTTAAGGCCAGGACACATTAAGCCAACATCAAAGAACTAGCCGCGACGAAAGCTGGCTGTGTTGTCGCCACTTGTTGGCTAGAGCCAAGATAATTTTAAGCCGTCCGATGCTCAAAAACTGCCCAACGGCTGACTGTTGGCTTGGTGTGTCCCGGCCTTTCTAACATTCCAAAGTATAATATCACACATTTTACCCCACTACATTTCATAAAAACATGTCGTTCCTCGTTATTTTGAAATGAATAAATCATCACCCGCTATGAGACGCAATAGAGTTGTCGGATTCATTAACGAACTGTATTCAATTGTATTCAATTGGCTCGCAAATCGCACTGAATGATTCATTCGTGAATTGGAACGATCTGATTGCATCTGTTCTCGAGTCAACAACTCACTAATTCAAATGATCCGGTCAGAGTGAGTCTCTACTAACTACAGGTACTAACCAGGCTCAGCCCTGCTTAGCTTCAGTAGGCAACCAGTCTTGGGCTACAGGGTGATATGGCTGCTTGCTCATATTAATTTCTTTGGAATGCCAGAGGAAGACGTTATCTGAACATATCCTTTGCCAAGCCATGTTGCCCTATAAAATATATATATAAGCAATATCACAACAATGCATTTGGCATTTACAGTCATAAGCATCAACAGTGCCGTTTTCATACAAAATATAAAGGACAGATTATTTGTGTCTTAATTCTGCAGAGTAAGCTTAAATTTAGAAATAAATCAATTTGGTAATTCATTTGTCTCATGTTATAATTCACTGTCATGTGCAGTATGAGCAGTTATCTGCCATGAGACTGCTTCCTGTTTTAGCATTATGGCTCGAAAATGGACATAATAAACAAAGGAGGAAGATGTGGCCATTAACTCATTAGCACACACATCTACAGATGACCACAGAACTACTGATGGCTTTCCAATGAGCAGTCATGCACTGAGGGCACAGTATGTGAATCAGTACAGATCCTCGGGACAGTCCTCCGCACCGGTAATAGAGAATTCATTCTCCAGTTTCAAGTATTTTTAATAATATTCCCTTGACGACAAATTTAGCAAGACAAACAAAAGGCCCACCAATGAGCAACTTTCTTGTAGGAATTTTTATGTGCAACATCTTTGTACAAGACGTTCGGTTCCATGTCCACAGCTTTCTCCAAAATTTCTTTGCTTGGCATACTTTGTCCTTTTAAGGGAGACAGTCTGTCGACCTGTGTGATGTGAATATCCTCCTGAAAAAGGCAGTAAGTAAAAATTCAAGTCAAACAGAGGCTAGTTACAGGACGATCCAGAGGTTGTCTGCTGTAAATGAGGCCAGTGATCTCTGTGCTTTTACTGGATGTAAAACATTTCTTCTGACTGTTCCTCCAGAGAGCCAGAGTCCCCTAAAATACAGAGTGGCATACAAAAATACCACACACGTTTTGCAAAACAGCACAAACTTTGAAGCAGAGAGATATTATATGCATTTTATGCTCAAATTGATACTTTTTTATGCAGCAAATTAAACAGACAAGTTATGTTTGTAACACATTAGCAGATGTACACCCACCTAGAAAAGAAATCCCACCTCAAAAGTAGGATTCAGACTTTAGGGACCAAAAAAAAAAAAAAAAAAAAAAATTATATATATATATATATAAACAAATAGACTTTTTTTTTTTTTTTTACGGAATAATTTATTTAAGAACTGTAACAAAAATACAAGCTTCACACTACCCTGTACTAGTATCACCTCATAGACCATTGCTTCTCTTAATGCTGTTGTAATGAAATAAACAATGATAGTGTAGTGAGAGATTTCAGCTGTTTGTCCTAAACATCAAGGAGATTAAAAAGATTAGTCCACTTTCAAATAAAAATTTCCTGATAATTTACTCACCCCCATGTCATCCAAGATGTCTATGTCCTTCTTTCTTCAGTCGAAAAGAAATGAAGGTTTTTGATGAAAACATTCCAAGATTATTTTCCTTATAGTGGACTTCAGTTGGCCCCAAACGGTTGAAGGTCAAAAATTACAGTTTCAGTGCGGCTTCAAAGGGCTTTAAATGATACCAGATGAGGAATAAGGGTCTTATTTAGCGAAACGATTAGTCATTTTCTAAAAAAAATAAAATTATTTACGTCTTAACCATAGACACTTGTCTTGAACTAGCTCTCTTCTTCTTCTCTATTAGAATTCCGGCAGTGTAGACACTGATCAGTGTATTACTGCCCTCTACAAGTCAAAGTTTGAACTAATTGTTATATACTTGCACTAGCATATTGTATATGACAATTTAGTTTAAATTGAGAACAAATGAAGACTTAAATGTCTCGCTTCTCAGATATTTCTCCTGAAAACCCTACTAATCTCAAAATGATCTCAAATATTCCTCATCAAATTCCTCCAACAACAAATGAACCGAGCAATGCCATTCACGTTCATTTTATTGCTCTTTAATTTTATTGTATGTCAACAGTTGTTACATTTGTTTCCATTTATATCTCCCAAGGTAAAGTAAATACAATTTTCCTCAGGGTGAGACTGTCCATGTGTGAAAGTGAAAGAAGCTGTATGTAAACTACGCTGAGATCTTTAATTAAGTCCTATTTCTGCTCACGGCGGAGCATGTCTGTGGAATGTAAACAGTGTGGTTCACAGGTGAGCGTTTGTTTTAGCAACTAAATCAGATGTCTGGCATAAGTCCAGGTCTACAAAAACAGACGAATTGCTGTCACAATGATAGGCTTTTTGTTGAGGAGTGCTCAGAAGTGTCATATAAACAGTAATCATGAGATTTAAAGAGCACACTTCACCATATCAAACCAGGTTTTTCCATCCACAATCACTTGAGCTATTAAATGTCATTTTGCAGAACTAAATGGATAAATAATGGCATTTCCAAACAGGTTTCCTGAACACTGAACCGCATCAGCCATTTTTCATTCAAACAGATCCTGCTACAAAATGATTGTGCAAGAAGTTTTGTCTGGCTTCTCCAAAAAATGTTTTTATAGTGCAACAGAGCCACAGTGTTTGTGTGAAGTATTTTATCATGCGAAAAGAGTTTTACTGAGATACATCTGATCTGATATTTCATATCTTTGGAAATATTTTGTGTTTTATGAGTATTGAATATTAAACATTTTGAGACCTTGTGTGGGAGGTTACGTTGACTTTTAGTTTAAATGTGTGTATTTGTGTATCTCTGTGTGTGTCTGTGATGTAAACCTTTGAAATCCTCAATCCTGCTAGTCTTGTGATTTCTGTTTGCTGTGACGTCCAGCACTGACTAAGAGACTTTATTTACTTTAATCTCCTGAAATATCCTCTTCATTTTAAACCCACATTTCCTGTGGATTTATTACAGAATACTATCATGCATCTCTTACTATTTCAACAGTGTATATAAAGTGATGGCAGGAGCCATGTGCCTTTAAACCATTTTCATATTTAACATGAAAATACGTTAATTGACTACAAACACCGGAGACCTTAAATGTAAAGGATAATTCCACTGTGAGTCGGGTGAAACTTCCAAAAAAGTGGATAATGACCGTCTTTTGTCAGTGCCTCACCTGTCAAAGTTTAATGGTTGCATAGATGACATGAAGCTGCCCAAAGTTAGCTACAATGAAAACAGATGGGCGCAGCAGTTCCAAATCAGGTGAAGTTCAGAGGTTTTTGTTCTCAAAATGCTCGGGAAAAGGATAGTATGTATAGTTTGTGAATTATAATACCTGGACATTTGCCAAAATCTATACAACATAGCACACTGCATTGGATGCTATATTCAACAATACAAAGTGTTCTGCATTACCTTGCATTTTCAAATGATGAATGAATCTGTTACCCCTGTACAATAGTGTTGATAGTATCAGCTATTATTTTTACATATTTTTCTTTACTCGTAGTTTGATTGAATTGCCAAAAGTTAAGATGAAGCCACAAAGTAAATTTGCACATAATCACAGTGAGGTCATGTGACGACATGTAGCATGTAGCAGTCATTTTTTTTTTTTTTAAATAGTAAAGACAATGACTATACCTGAAATAAAATGCTAGCTTACTGCATACTGCTAATAATGCCTACTATGTTAAAGTATTGTCACAGCCCTATTTAACACTGTTTTTCTGCACTGTACAGGTCAAAGGAACTGATCAAGTCAGCTATCCTGGACAATGACTTCATGAAGAATCTGGAGATGTCTCAGATCCAGGAGATAGTGGACTGTATGTATCCAGTGGACTATGACAAAAACAGCTGTATTATTAAAGAAGGGGATGTGGGCTCCCTCGTGTACGTCATGGAAGGTGAGAGACCGGAATGGAACAGTTCCTTTTGAAGAGAGAGAGAAAGCATTTGTCCATTGTCCAAGCCACTTTTAAGAAGGTTTCTATAGTGCCAGAGGTCAAACTCAGAGGATCTATAGCAGAAACCAAAATGTGACTGAGTGGATCCAAAATATTGACCCTATGATTAGATATGTATTGATTAGGTGCCTGTTAAATTGATCTAGTCAGAGCAACCAAATCTTCTGAGGTCTGTTGTTAGACTTAAGATCCACTGTTGACCTCCACCATATTAAAAGTTCCATTGATAAGGGCTTTTAAAACAGGTAAAACTGCTGCTGCTATGTAGAGTAGTAGACTTTTTTTGTGGTAGTTGTTTTCAAATTAGGAAATTGCAGAACTACATTAATGACTAAATGACTAAATCGTTGACAATAAAAAATGCACAAAAATGGTCTTCTAACATTTTTAAATAATATAACTTGACCACCAAAGTCTGGTTTGTTTGAGTGTGTGATTGCTGCGTACCGTGCCCTGGTCCTCTTGAAGAGGTGTGCTCGGGCACGGATCAATTGGGCTCTGGCGCGGTACGCATGTAGTGTGATCGCTAACTACTGTCATCATTACGACAACAAACATACATGGATGGTCCACTTTTCAATTAATTCATTTATATTTAGGTTTATAGCGGTTCTGGTTCTCATCTTATTGGTGAACATGTAGTTTGTGAGTAAAGCTGCAAATTCCTCCATCAACTTTAGCTGCCAACATAATAATCTTCTGATACATGCAGCACAAAAAAGTGAAAATTGCTGTGCTATGTAAGTGATAAATCTATTAGGGAGCCTATTAGCAAAACAAAAATTTGCATGGTAATGACGTAAGTGTGCAATGGTGTCATGACAAATCCTAGTGCAAGTATGCCCTTAGTGAGAATGTGTATGGCATGACTACTGCATTTAAAGCAGTGTTATGAATGCGAGTATGTCCTTAGTCAAAATATTGTATGATTTAATTTATGTAAGCATTAAATGTAAACACTTTTTGCAGGTACAACAGACAGTGGGATACATTAGTGTAGCAGGAGAACATAAGCCTACATTTCTGTCCATGTGATATTCTTCTATTTTTGGCATCGTGAACATGGACTATCACTAATGGAATTGCTCCGTTTATTATTATTCTTCCACTGCTTCTTCTTCCAAATGAATCGTATTTTTCAGGGCCTAAACGTGCTCGAAAACTCATGAAACTTTGCACACGCATCAGAAGTGGTGAAAATTTACGAGAATTAGGCATGGCAAAATAGCTCGATAGCGCCACCTACAAAATTTCAACGAAGTGCCCCTTGCACCACGTTTCACTTACAGGTATGAAATTCAGTAGACCCATGTAACAGCCCAATCCCTACAAAAAAGCCTCCTGGTGCAAAGTCTGAAAATCAACAGGAAGTCAGAGATTTTGATTTTTTTCTGCAAAATTTGTGCCCTTTTTTTACTTTAACGAACTCCTCCCAGAGCTTTAATCAGATCAACATCATATTCGGTCAGTCTAATCTAATCTAGTTTTCACTGAAGGCCGTGTCTGTGGCGGACTGACAAAGTCTGATGTTTCGCCATGAAAGAGAAAGCTGTTGTAACTCAGTGTCCGATCTGCCCCAAACTTCACATGTGTGATAAGAGTCCTGGCCTAAAGACATCTACATGACAATATTCAGTTAGTCATAGCGCCACCTGCTGGCAACAGAAAATGGCATGCTTTACACTTTAACTCACTCCCAGAAACACATTTCAATATGCCACGAAGTACCAAACATACTAGAAACATGTTAAATCATGCAACGCTTGGCTAAGTGCTAATGTATGCAATTAACACCATGAAACAGGAAGTTGGTGAACTCAGGGATACAATGTCCGATCTGCTCCAGACTTCACATGTTTGATAATAGTCCTGGCCGGAAAACATCTACATGGCAATATTCAGTCACGGTCAAAGCGCCACCTGTTGACAGCAGGAAGTGTGCCACATTGAAATGACTTTGCAATAACTATCGTTTTTTTTTTTTTTATATATTATTTGCACTTTTGTAAGTGTCAGTGTTATTTGATACTCAATTACATTTTTCATTAAATATTTGATCTTGTTTTGGTGACACCTGCTAAAGGCAGGTTAGGATTATGTCAGCCACCTGTCTCTGATGTCATTACATCTGTCAATACATCTTTCAGTTTCTTAATGAGAGAGCTTTTGTGTTTTCTTAGGATCACAGGATATTCTCTGTCTTTCCTCTTTGTGTTCCGGCAGGAAAGGAAGAACACTTGGTTTGAATTAAGGGATTTCATTAGTCATGCTCCAGAGATTCGATGCTTTTGTGGTACAAATTGGGCACTTGCCCAACACACCATATCTTGGCACAAGCCAATTTGAGAGAGAGACCGAGTGGATTTTGGCTACATACACTCCCAGAACACATTACAATATGTTTATTTTTTTCTCTATAATAATAATACAGCAAATGGAATAAAACATAGACACAAAACTATTTTAATCAATTAAATCTATTCTCTCAGCATTAGCTCTGCCACATTCAGTTACTGCCATAGAATACTGGAGCTGATCAGGAAGAGCAAAGAGGACGGAGATGGAAGAGAGGGAGAATCAGGACTATTCCTTTGAGATTTTCTATTAGAAAGAGAAACAAACTTTTCATAGCAGGGGGTCTGTCTTCCAGATTGAACTTTTTACATATGAGACTGGCAGAAATGTACCATACAGACTGCAAAGGCAAAGCAGTTAAGAGCTTGTGAGATACAAAATGACTCCTATTCAATGATCCTCCATTCAGATGATCTATTCATAAAAACTGAGATCTTCATTGCAGAGTAAAAGGTCAGTGATGGAGGTTAGAGGATCAATACTGATCCAAGCTAAACAGACCAGCATTTCCATTTGAAGCCCAAAATCACATTAAGTGAGTCCTGTATTTTCTTGGTCCAAATAAAGCTTTTGTTAATGAGATATATCAGCGGGTGGATAGAGTATTTAAGTTCTCAGTTACACAAGAGGGTCGTTTCAGCTGCGATAATTAGTTTGGCCTTACGATAGGAGAGCCTAGTCAGGAAATGATGCCCTGCATGCTAGTATTGTGCCTTGAATGTCATATTAGCCAGTGTGCTGAAGTCACCATGCTAATTATCACCAATCTGAATAAAGACATGCTTAATGACTATAGATAATGTCAGCTCTAATATTGCAGCTTGTGTATCTGATGCTTGATTTCTTACTACCCAAAAGTCATTTAGCATTAACCATGAGGAGAAAACGACCACAAAAACCTAAAAAAAGTGTTCCTATTTAAAGATTTAAAGTGTTACTATTGAAATCAAAATTGAATCCATGCATAACTAATCAGGGCACATTATCTAAAAAAAAAAAAAAAATCATAATCTAATTTGTTTATCCAAATAGTTGTTGACCTATATGTTTTTAAAGGGTCCTGGAACCCCCCATTTCAGCACCAGTTTTCACCAGTTTTGAAAAATGCTACAAAAGTGGGTGTGGTGAGCTGTGAAGTTGAGTTGAACAGCACAGCAGCGGCTTCTGATTCATACCGTTTTATTTTGCTCTCATCGAGTTAAAAGCATGAAAGCTTCCTACAAATTCATGCTGTAATTCACCAAGGCTTGCCCTCACCTCAACTATCAAGACATCCATCATCATCTTCAGTATCCTCCTACACCTCACCACAAACCCTACAATAGAAAGATGGACAGTGTTGAGGTTAAGATGTTCACTTTTCCAGGAGGATGAACAAAGCAGAGCTGTACACCTATGTTTCACTTCAGTTGGAATTCCCATCTAGTGCAGGCCCAGACGCCTTATATTCGTCCCCAGCTTCCTTCCTTTTCCACTCTCCTCACTCCAGGGGCTGACTCTAGCATGAGGTTGCCTCCGCAAGTGGCTTCGGCGCCGGATTTTCTTGCTTCTAACACTTTCTCCCAAGCTCAATCTCCTTTCACTCCGTTTTCCGCAACGCTGATGCCACCAAAAGCTACAGCCACAGATGCTCACATGTGCGGACATTGAATTATCTTCCCTGCTATCATTAAATTCTAGCACACAATTCTTCCGCATTCTTTCTAATTTTCCATTGCTTTCAGCCATTACAGCGAAATCATTTGCGCAGCACAGGGATGAGAACTAAACGACTATCTCATGATAATAGCAGAGCTCGCTTTATCGTATAGGGAACACACTTCTACACTTACCATAAGCTTTTCTCAGCCAAATGACTGGTTCCGGTTCCAAAAACACCTTAAGTCCATTTTGCTCCAATCGGGCATCCCAGCAGATCACTTTTCCAGCCATTCATTTTGTATAGGTGCAGCAACCACAGCTGCCCAAAAAGGCCTCTCCCAGCAGCAGATCCAAGCACTTGGCCGCTGGTTGTGGGGAGGCTTTCAAGAGTTACATTCAATGAAATCATATCAAAGAAGCTCAGTGAACCCTCATTAGCTAAATTGTTTAGCGTCAACTTGTTCTCATACACCCAAACCCACAGGCTCACCATATCCACCTCAACTAACACCATCAATCCACTAAATAGTTGAAGTATTTCCACGTTAACTGCCGCAACAGCTTCCGCTCTCGCAGGAGCTAAATTCAGTATTTCAGCATTAATTATCCGCTCTCACAGAGGCTTTGTTTTCTCAGTCCAACATGCTTCAGAACCACAGTAGTGCTACTCCCTCCAAAAATTTGAATTCCAAAGTTCAAGTTTGGTGAACTCTGACCTGCAAATTCGCAAGATCGATTTGTCATGGCATGACCTCTTGGCTGAATTAAAAGAATTATATTTTTGCAGTAAGGTTAAGTAGGTTCTATATTTTTACATTTTAAATGTATTACTTTAAGTTTATTTGTTACATGTTGAATTCATGTTTATAAAAAAAGATGCTGTAGACGTGGCGTCATATCACGACCATTACAGCATCCGAAAAATGTTTGCATGTTCCAAGTCTAGTGTGACTGCGGCTTTATCTTTTGACAGCTATCATTTAATGCTCAAATAAATGCACAGCCTTTCACAATTGTACTCTGCATCAAAAATATATATGAACTCGCTTTTGCATCTTTGATAACTTCTAAGGCCTAATTTGCGGCATATTTATAAGCCACTTGATTGGTTATAGGACCGTAAAAATCGGTAACTCACAGTTTGGATGTCTGGATGAAGTCTCAAAATCTATTGAATAGAACTTATGTGATGCAGAATCTCTTACAAAGCAAAAACAAACGCTTATTTTTGATCTTTAATGCATCTCTCACTGTATGCAATCTTACAGATTGAGGCGTCTGTCTTAGGAAATCAATGCATGCTGTCGGGAATAATTAAGCGAGGCGTCATATCATAGGATAAGGACATGCAGTCTCATGAATAGTTATGGGACACAGATGAGTCATCAATGTACTATGCTGCAAGAAAACGTCATATCCTGTGATGTTAACACAAAGACAAATTTAAACCCTGAATATGAAAATGGCACAAACAAAGCTTAAAATTAACTAGTTTTCTTGTACAATTAAAATTAACGGATGGCATATTCAATGAGAAAAAATGTAGGGTGGGATTTGGAGCTTGGAAAAAAAAAAGAAAAAAGTAGGTGTTACACATCTGGTTGGTTGTAGGGGTAAGGTAAGACTGATTAATGATACAGCAGAAAAGGAAATTCATTTTAGAGGCCGAGCAAGGTGTGTGTATATATATATTATACACAGTATATACACAGTACAGTCCAAAAGTTTGGAACCACTAAGATTTTTAATGTTTTTAAAAGAAGTTTCGTCTGCTCACCAAGGCTACATTTATTTATTTAATTAAAAATACAGTAAAAACAGTAATATTGTGAAATATTATTACAATTTAAAATAACTGTTTTGTATTTGAATATATTTCACAAAGTAATTTATTCCTGTGATGCAAAGCGGAATTTTCAGCATCATTACTCCAGTCTTCAGTGTCACATGATCCTTCAGAAATCATTCTAATATGCTGATTTGCTGCTCAATAAACATTTATGATTATTTTCAATGTTGAAAACAGTTGTGTACTTTTTTTTTTTTTTTTCAGGATTCCTTGATGAATAGAAAGTTCAAAAGAACAGTGTTTATCTGAAATCTAACCTTTTGTAACATTATAAATGTCTTTACTGCCACTTTTGATTGATTTAATGCATCCTTGCTGAATAAAAGTATTAATTTCTTAAAAATAAAAATTCTTACTGACACCAAACTTTTGAACGGTAGTGTATAATGCTAAAAATGCTACAGAAGCTTTGTATTTCAGATAAATGCTGTTCTTTTGAACTTTCTATTCATCAAGGAATCCTGAAAAAAAAAAAAAAAAGTACACAACTGTTTTCAACATTGAAAATAATCATAAATGTTTATTGAGCAGCAAATCAGCATATTAGAATGATTTCTGAAGGATCATGTGACACTGAAGACTGGAGTAATGATGCTGAAAATTCAGCTTTGCATCACAGGAATAAATTACTTTGTGAAATATGTTTAAATAGTACACAGTTATTTTAAATTGTAATAATATTTCACAATATTACTGTTTTTACTGTATTTTTAATTAAATAAATGTAGCCTTGGTGAGCAGACGAAACTTCTTTTAAAAACATAAAAAATCTTAGTGGTTCCAAACTTTTGGACTGTACTGTATATATAAATATAAAAATTTTGATTTCAGGCTGACATTAATGATGACAAATGTGCAGGCACAGATTGACCACAGGGTCCATAGTACTCTACGTCCAAGGGGGCCTCAATCTGTAACCAGTTTTTCCACCAATGAATCATTCCAGACATCCAAACCACTTCATCACTTCATGCTAAATGGATTTATTCAGGCTTTTAAAGAAAAAATAAAAACTTGAATCAAATTAACTGATGGATAAATGTTCTGTTCTCGCAATGTTGTTAGTTTTCAATCATGTTATAACCATCAGAACCATGGTTAACCATCATGAAAATTCGGCAGGGAGAGAGTGAGTACAGAGGTGGTGCTACAAATAATCATTATCTGTCACTTTGACAGACTGGGTTGTAAATTTACCATCATCTTTTATTTTATCTGTCGGTAAATATTGTTACACATTGATATCACAAGAACTTTGCCTTTAGTCTTATCAGGCGATATGTTGCTTGTTCTTGGCTTCTTTTTATTCTGCTCACTCAATGTGACAGATGCCGTCTTGTGGTTTGGACACCTAATTTAATAAACAATGTCCTATTCCACTGGTCTACAGGTGTCCACTTGTTTCTTTTCCCATATCCTTACTCATATCTTTCTCTCCTGTTTCATGTTTTTTTTCATTTGCTTATTTTTTTCTTTTAAACTGTCTTTTCTTTACTTTTAGTATCATTTAGATTTAAACTGTCTGTTCCATTTTAGTATCATTTAGTTTGGGAATATGTCTAAGGAACAGACACTCAGTAGACCAGATTCCTTTTTTTTTTTTTAAATTCTATATTTTGTTTTTTAATTAAAAAGCATTATAAATAAATAAATACAAAACATTCTCAATGTTTTAAGTGAATTATTCAGTAAATATTGTGTAAAATAAGTGTGCTCTTAGTGTTTATTTTTAAAAATATTGGCAGACTTATTTTACAATATTTACTTAAAAGTCCTGTCATGAATTTTTAGCAGCCATTGTCTTTACTGTCATGTTTGAAAAAAAAAAAAAGAAATATTACTCCAAACATTTGAAGAAAAAAAAAAAAAAAAAAAGGAAATCTTACCCCAAACTTTTATATAAAACAAACATAATATAAACCAATAATATCATAGCCCAACATGTTTCAATTTTTTCCAGTCCAATCAAATCCTGATGGATAAAATAAAGTCCCTCACTGCATTATTTCTTGCTCAATGTTTTTGTTTTGCTCAGATGTACAGCCCATTTCAGCCTGCAGAGTAAACACAAGACAATCTCCCATCATTTAATATCTGTCTTCAGGAGCCTTATCTGCAGTCCGCGCTCTTTATTTCATTTCATGCATTATTTCATTCCTGCCTGTTTGATCACTTAGCATCTGTCTCTGAGTTATTAATGTTTGTTTAGCAGAACTCATGTCAGGGGAACATGTCTGTCTCTCTCTCTTCCTCTTCTTCTTATCTCTGTGAATCATAGGTAATAGATGTTTGGTTGTAGGGCATTAATAGAAGTTGAGCTGCTCTGAACAGTAGTGCTTAATAACCATGACAGAGTAAACATTATGAGCAAGTCAGGAGGAGGGTTACCTGTCATCTTACAGTGCCAGCCCTTAACATGAGCATCGCAAGACATTTTCCATTCTTTGCCAAAGAAGCACATTAGTGTGTTGGGAAATGTAATCAGTTGTTCACAACTGTTGTCCTTGACCCTGAGGGTCATAGCTTCCTGTGTCTGTCAGAGGAGGAACTGGAGGTCACGCTATTGGACATTATTACTTCCTGTTGTGGTGGCGTGTGTATTAGCTTTGGGAAAAACATTTGAGACACTTAAAATGAACTTTTCAGTGTGATTAAACCCTGGGCTAAACTTTACAACTTCAACCCTGTTCGTGCTCACAGTGTTCTCGATCCTTTTGTTTGTATTTCATTAATGTCTGTATTTGCACTACATTACGCCACATGTCATTATTTAATTAACCTTCTATTAATGAATGCATGTGCTGAAGATATTTAAGCTTAAAAAACCTTGATGACTTTATGAATGTCCCGTTTGACTATGCCCTGAGGTGCTGATAAACTGTTCATATTTAATATTTAATTCCTTAATGGCTCAGATAGTCACAGTATAATTTTATGTTGGACCTGTATGGCCTTTTGTGGGTCACTTTTAATATCAATACTTAGGCTGTTTTTAATTTTATCTCACTCTCTGACATTATCTGAGAAGTTATTTGCATGTTCTAACCTCTCATTTTAATGTGATCTCAAAGCATTTGGTGTAATGATTATATTTTCTCTCCCGTGTATATAGACGTGTATATTTTCTAGTTGACTAGTCATTCATTTAAGCCATTAGTTGACTAATCACGTTTATAATAATTTAATTACTTAAATATTGGTCGGGGTGTAATATATAGCCTATTCCATGCAGAAGCATACGCATAAAGCTTGCCGCAAAGCATCGACAAATGTAATGATTATGAATGTGTATAAGAAAAAGACATTTTAACTATTTATTAAAAAACTAGTATTTTTTGAGTCAGTGTCGGCTGCAAAGATGAAGTATAGTGGACGCGTCTTTAGAGAGAAATGTACCTTTCATGTGGATTACATAATCAGACAGTGTTTGTTTTGTTTTCAAATGATAAATGAAAGCCATATTTGAGGTCAATAGATGATAGGCAAGTGTTTGGATTTCCTGCCAGACATACTGCTTGGCGTGACTTCACTTTCTGTGGAATTTTTTTTCTGTGACTAACTAATAAAATTTTGGTTTACTAAGCCTCTGCTCGTCGATTAACGTTTAGTTGACTATTAGGGAGCAGCCCTACTAAAAACAGGTACCTTTCTATATGTTTTGGCTATTCATTTAGACAACAATGGCATTTTGGGGGCCTGAAAATGCATTTGAAAACAGGTTTCAAAGTGCATGTGTAAACTACAAAAACACAAATTTGTGAAAATGTTGACGTCATGCGCATGCGTAATATGTGGTGCATTGTTTCTTCACAAAGTGACATCGCCAACTACTGGCCTGGCAACATAATACAGCATTTTTAGTAATTTTCGCAAATCTGTGTGAATAGGGATCATTTTGACAATGTTGTCATTTCCACATGCAAAAACGCAATTTATAGTGCATATAGTTATAGTTTTCTAGTTTTCTATTATAATGCATCGTTGTTGTGTAAACATACAATTATTTGCACCAAGGCTGCATTTATTTGCTCAAATATAAAAACAGTAATATTGTTATTTTTTGGGATTCTTTTCAGAATTCTTTGATGAAAAGAATGTTCAAAAGAACAGCATTTAGTTGAAAAATAATTATTTTCTAATATTATAAATGTCTACTGTCACTTTTGAATTTAATGCATTCTTGCTAAATAAAAGTATTTTAAAAAAAATATTACTGACCCCCAACTTTTGAACAGTAGCATAAATGTGTTCCCTACAGCCTTTAATTAACTACATGAATATTGATTTTCATTAAAATATTGCATTATGTGTGTTGTTTAAAGTTGTGCTCAAAGAGTTGTCAATTTGCTCAGGTCTGAAAAAAATTGAGGAACCATTATGGTGACAAGTTGGTACTTTTTCTCATTTGATAATGAATAAATAAAACCGAATGACTTGCCAGTTGGCTGGTAACTTTATTAGGAACTGCAACATTACATGCTTTATGTCAAACTGTTTCTCTGATGTAAATGATGTGCATTATTCAAATTCAAATTCAAAGGCATAAAGCCCCTGTTCAGGAAAACATCTGTTGCATCTTTTACCTCAATGGAAATGTTATTATTAGAAGTTAATCTAGAATGTCTAATTTTAACTTTCTGAAGAACTCCAACTCAATGTGGTGACATATATGTGGTATACTTCTCACCTTAAGCCACTAAAACAGAAATATCGCAGACAGACGGAGACTGGCTCATCTCAGATGTGATGCAGCGAATCACACAATGATATATGCTGTTTGACACAAGTATAAAAAATGAAAAAACATCTAAATTATACCACAGATGTGAAAAATAAATTTTTAGGGCCTGCAATTTTCTTCATTCGCCATTGGTGGGTGTTGGCAAAAAGTTAATTTTGAACCATGATAATAATGAATGCAGAGAAAGGTTTGATTAGGTCAAGGCCACGTGAAAGTCATTCTGCCCCATAATCCTGTTCTGCCAGAGCTGAATATAAATGATAGGTTAAATAGTCCATCAGAAGGGAAGGGTCATCAGCTCTCTTTTTGTTTTCTCTTACTCTCTAACATTCACATATATCACTGAGCATGTTTGCACACCAGTGCACACCAATACACTGGTAACTGGGTCATTCGTAGTATTCTGTGCTTTTTAGATAATTCTGTGCATAAAATAAAAAAAAAATCAAACTCAGTTTTTAAAACATATTTTTGTGTAATCATGATATGGTGATGTAAAACATTTGAAAATTGATTTTGGTCAAGTTTGGGTAAATAAACTTAAAGCTGCTGTCCGTAACTTTCAAAATTTACAAAAATTATATAATGAGAATGTACAACGTGAATCCATTTTCCAAACCGTGTTTTTGTCTTACCCTGAATCATTATGGTACACCGGACTATTTCAGACCGGAATGGTAGGACCCGCCACAGAGTAACTGCGTGACTCGCCATAGACATACACGGAGAGAAGTATGTTCTTCCGCAGGATGCGTGCAGTTCTGTTTATTAACTGCTAGAAGGCCAAAAATCACGGACTGCAGCTTTAACCATTTATTAAACAAAATCAATGACAAATGAACAACACTTTAAAATGCTTTTGATTCTAATTTATGGGCATTGTGTACATTTTATGAGAAAACATATATTTAAAATGTACACAATGCCCATAAATTAGAATATATAAATATACTGTATATGTGTACATTATTAATACTCCAATACATTTTCATTGTCACTGAATTATTTAAATTTTCTTATGCTATTTTTTTTATGAAATTATTGTAAAAAAAAAAAAAAAAACCTGCTTAACAGGGTGGAAAAAAGTAATAATAGGGTGGATAAAATAATAACAGGGTGGACAAGTGGTATTAAAAAATGAATGGATGAATGATTTCCTGCCTCTCACATACAACCAGTTGCAATATTACTTTTGTTTGAACTGGTTTTTGATAGGAAACAATATGTAAAATATTATCAAAGAACTGTACTACTACTTAAACTTTAAACATAAATTACTTTGACAATCACTATGTCCACTCTGCTAGGTCTTCTGATTCAACAGAGTGGACATTCTGACCTAAAATCAGCCACTGCGCCATGTCGGAGCAAAAATAAGCTAACGAAGAAGGATTATCAAATAAACAATTGCATGGGTTTTAAAATTGTAATTTTAAAAATATGATTTTTCTACTAACTTTTTTTCATATTTCCCTTAACAGAGTAGTCGTATTGAGGTTGACTACATCTTTCACATTTGAAAGATAAAGTTTGTCAAAACAGAAATAGAAGATCTATTCAAATAATAGATTATATCACTCACTTGCCCAAGTTGTGTCCCCTACAAAGTAGTGATGACTGCTTTATGATATGATGCCAACTTTCAATTGAAAGGAAAGTAGTCAAAAATAACAGAGTGGACAATAACTTGAGGGACATGCTAAAAAGCTTTATTATATGTTAAAATAAATGTAATAATTGACAGAGAATCATTGATGTACACAACAATGTATACATTTTGGGAAAAATCACGTATAGTAAGTGTTGTATTTACCATGAAAATGGGATACACAAGCCTGGGGACACAGGAAAAATTGTGATATATGGTGGTTCAAAATGCAAATAAAAAAACAATGCAAGTAAACTGTATTTACAAGACTGTAAAAAAAAAAAAAAAAAAAAATTCAAAATGTAAGCATCCATGCATTTCACTCAGAGTATTCTATTTATTATACGAGATGTGATGTTAAATAAAGCAGTAAAACCCCCTCAGTACTTCAAAATGTCAGCCTGAAAATTGCACACTCATTCTCCTCTCATATTTGAATTTTCTACAATGTCCTTTGGCTAAGATGAGGGTCAAGAAAAAAATTGTAGTTTGCAATATATTTCTCCTCACCTACCACGAAACACTCACTTGGGCTGAATTTGCTTTAATATATAAATACGGGACAAAATCTGGGTAACGGGCAAAATGCTGTGTCGATTGGTTTATTCTTAATCCGTTTATAACCTTTTTCCGACAAAGGAAAACAGTTTATCATGTTTACATGACCACAAGCATTGTCAGCTTATTAAGCATAATCTGTTTATGAACGTGTATGTAAACACACTCACTGTCTTTTCTCTATAAAACCTTGATATGCCCTTCACACTGTGTGAACCTTTTCTATCTTTTCCATCTTTCTCTGCATCAGTCTGTCTCATCTCACATGGTCATTCACAGACCAACTGTCTGTGTGATCAGCTGTTGAAAACTGAGAAAAGGTGCTCAACTTCCTGTTATTCTGCTCATAATGTATCATATCAACCCATCTACAGTTCACACCTCTGAGAGAGAGAGAGAGAGAGAGAGAGAGAGCAGGTGTATTTTAAAGTGCAGTCACACTAAAGGTGTGTTGAAGGCTGTGATGTGTGCTCTTTCATGAATTCATGATACAGCAATCGTTTCTGTCTGATCTCTCTAATTATGGATACATAAAGTGCTTAACACACACACACACGCACACCTATATATATTATGTATGTTTGTGTGTGTATATATACACATAAATAATATATACACGCATTATGTAAACAAACTTTTGTTAGATGCAATTAATCGTGATTAATCAAGCACTAATATGTGTGTTATTGACGAATAAGTGTAAAAAAACAAAATGGAGATATTATTAATTGTGAAGTTTTATTAAGTGTTAACAATGAGATTATGTGGTTTTTATAATCAATTAACACTGCTTTTGTCATTTTTTACAAGATGGACAAAATTTGTCCCAAAAAAGTCATTCGGTTTAACTAAAATTTCAGTTTTACCAAATTACACTTTTGGTAATACCGAATGACAGTATTTTCAAACAATGCTAACAGGCTAATATCTAACTAGCTAGCTAAAGGACAATCAAACATTTTATATCTAGTACAAGTTTTTAAAATATTACAACATTTTCCATGTTTTATAGCGGTTGTACCGAGTGACCTGATATTTTGGGACATGCGTCCCAAATGGTCCCTTTATATTGGTTACTCCGAATGACATCAATGAAAATAATTTCTTTTTTCATAACAAATCAACAACTTCTACACATAATTTTAACACCATTTTGCACTATGTTGATAAAGGATGTTATAAAATCATGCCAGAATAAAAAAACAAAACAAAAAAAAAAAATACATTTATTACATTTAAAAATAATTTAATCACAAATGAAATGGCTGTATTGGCCATTGGATGGTTAAACCAAATTACCTTTTGACATTTCAGAATCTTTAAGTTAGGAAAATAGGAAAATATAATGTAGGAAAATATAATTAAAACCTTTTGGATTCAAAAGAATATATCTAGTTGTACTACCTTACATACACATATTTTTGTTTTTTATTATTATTTAAGGCATTTGGACAAAAAAATGACCCCTCACACGCCATTGACCCATATGCATGAAGAACATAAATCCTATTTTTGTGCATCACAGTTATGTTCAGTTATTTTAGTTTCATTCATGACATGAGTTCCCTTTGTTCTAGTTTCCTGCCACTCATCAGTCACTGTGGACACTAACGCTAATCACCACAGCTGTTCATCCCTTTGTTATGCTCAGTTGTCCGGTATTGTTTGTGTTTGATGCACTGTCTTCGCATGTTGGCTCTCTTGTTAGTATTTATTTAATAAACTTTGGATTATTATCATAATCTTCATCTTCTGTGGATATCAGCATTACATTTTTTTCATTCATTTTTTTTGTATTTTTTTTTTTTAAATAATGAAAACAAATTATTTAAATGATCAATTTAAATATTTTAATTTTAATATTAATTTTATCATACTATTATTATTACTACTACACAGAGCTATGTAGACTTAATTTTCTCTTCAAAACATTTTCCTTATTTATTTATTTATTTTGGATTTTGGGATTAAAATGATGGGGGGTCATGTTTTTCCCAGGTGTCCACTAATCTCTGCTCTGTTCCCAAACTGTTATGTTCTTTATAAATGTTTTTTTAGAAGTGTTTTGTGTGTTATTTACAGTTGTGGTGTGTTTTTTTTTCTCAGAGGGAAAGGTTGAAGTGACTAAAGAAGGATTGAAGCTGTGCACCATGGGACCAGGAAAGGTGTTTGGAGAGCTCGCCATCCTTTATAACTGCACCAGGACGGCCACTGTGAGAAGTAAGTTCACACAGACCATAGTAATAAATAAAATGATCCAGACTTTGATTATGGTTACTCAAGCAAGGGGCATTTTGGAATATTTTTCCCTCTACATACATAGATTAACACATCTTAGGGTTTATTCTAGGCCACATTTCCCAGTCTGCCAGCTTGGGATTATAATTCTCAGTATGACTGAAGACAACGAATCGCTCCATCTGTGATGATAATCTGTGATTACATCAGTAGACAGGAGGCCAGATAAAGAGAGATATGAGGGATGACTTAATATTAGGGGACAACAAATGAATTGTGCTCAGATATTCCAGGATGCTATTGGGGTTTTTTTGTCATTTGAGCATACCCCAGTGCTCGAAAAAAGTGGAAAAAAGTGCCGGTACCCCATGTGAGAAGATTCAAATATATATGTGCCAGTGTGTACTAGCCCACTTCAAGCACTGAACATACCCCTAACACTATTAAAGGGGTATTGTGTAGAATTCAGAAACCCTTGTTTAGAATTCAGAAACTGCAGCCAGCAACATATTGCTTGTGCTCGCACTTCTGCACACATAACGTACACTGTAAAACCGAACAGTACTACTAACTTATGCTGCAATTAAAGTCTGTTAAATCATTGATGGAACTTAAAACAATTACATTTACTGAACTAGGAGTTTAGTTTTATTTTTGTGTAGCTCAACATTTTTGAGTAAACCCTTATACTTAAATTATTTTTTTTAAGTTTTCAACAGATTTCAAGTTCCCAGCATGCATTGCATCACACTCTGTAAGGAAGAATAAATGTTGAAATTGAGTGTTATTTTGTGTGTTTTTGCACAAGATTAATACAGGGAAAGATGTTTTATTGTTTAATGTTCTGTTATTTTGGTATTAAAAAAAAAAAAAAAAAAAGGTATTTCTGTGATGTTGAAGTTTTTAGGGTTACCATCATGGTGAAGAGTAGGTCGAGAATGGGCTGCTAAACTTCAAGGCTATATATATACTGCATGTTGATTAGCAGTTCATGCAAGTAAATAGTGATAATCTCTTTGATGGTTACATTAGCACAGGCTGGTGCTAACTAACACTTAACTGTAAAGATTAGGTGTTAGTTTATTCAATATTTCATTTAAAGTATAATTACTGAATTTGTGAAGTATAAAATAATTTTTTTGTTTACTTAAATGTTTTGAGTATTCTGAACTTATTGGGTTTTACAACCACTGCATCAAAATAATTGAAAAATAAAAAACATTGCATATGGTATAAAATAGTTTTAAGTACAGTGGACTTAAACATTAAATATTCAGTTTGACTTAATTGTTATTTATAATTATTCTTTACTTAAACGATTTGAGTTGATTTACTTACATTTTTTGAGGTAATTGGTAATTTTGAGCACTCTGAACTTATCGGGTTTTACAGTGTACAAAAGACTAGGGCTGCCCCCTAATAGTTAACTAAATGTTAGTTGAATAGAAGAGGCTTAGTTGACCAAGAAGTTATTAGTTGGTTAGTTGCAGAAGAGGCTTAGTTGACCAAGATTTTATTAGTCGGTTAGCTGCAGAAAAAAAACAAAAAAACTCCACAGCCAGGAAGTGGCGAAGTCACGCAGTCCGTGAGGGACAGATCGTTAATGGCGGGTCCTTGGTAATTACAGTATGTCAGGCAGGAAATCCAAACGTTCGCCTATCATCCATCAATCTCAAATGAGGCTTATGATTTAAAACACTTTTACATGGCTGCTTGCTCTAATGTTAACCTAGATAAATGTGCACTGTTATCTATCCAAATGTTTGTGCGGAGTGTGGAAGGCAACTAATGTATAGCCCGCTTTACTGCACGACATGGTGGCACCAGCGCAATCACTTGCATTTTTTCAACTTTAAATACACTGTCATTTTTTTGTCATACAGATAAGAGTAATACATCATTCCAACCTGTAAAAGGGTCTACTATTATTTGTGTAAACTCACAATAACAACAAAACATTGTGCTTTTGTAAAATAAAGAAAACAAACAGGATGCACTTTCTACCGTCTCTGTCTCCCTGTACAGCAGTGCGTCACATAAATGTACTGATACAGAGAAATATATCTATAGAAAGCTTGAAATGTCTACTTTTAAACAAACCAATATGAATTGAAAATAAATACTCTCTGATTATGAAATCCATATGAAAGGTGCATTTCTCTCTATAGGCATGTTACTGAGGAGATGGACGAGTCAGCATTGTCAACTTCAGCTTTGCAGCCGACACTGACTCAGAAACACTAGTTTATTATTTTATAATAATAAACTTATATAAACGGTCTTTTTTTCCAGACACATTCATAATCTTTACTTTTGCTAGTGCTTTGCACCAAGCTTTATGCTTGCACTTGAGAGCAAGCCATGTATTCTGCCCCCGGTATATTTAAGTAATTAAATTAATATAAACGTGTGATTAGTCGACTAATGGGTTAAATGAACGACTACTAGTCGACTTGAAAAATCTTTAGTCGAGGGCAGCCCTACAAAAGACTTAATGTGATTCAATGCCCTGAAATACTCACTGCAAAGTTCTTTTCCTTTCTTTGCTTGGAAGTAAAAAGAAGTTGAAAATATCTTGGCAGCTATATACTGTTAACAAACATCCAGACGCCATCCACACTGCTGAAAGTGATGTTTAGATGAATATGTAAATATGTGCTTCATACTTTATTCTCAATAACAAATAAACATACAACAAAAAAGACAGCGGTGATAAAGTATCTTATGTGGATATGTTTGCACATCCTCTGCAATTCAACGGCATCATGACAACAGATGATGTAATTGAAATGACACTGTTATGATAGTTTATGAAGTATATTTGAGACTATAGACTTTATAAATCTGGCTTTGCGAGACTATAGTTTGAATTAATCCCCTTTCTTTGCATGACACATTAACATTACAGTATAGAATAGTTCTTTCGGCATTATCCTGAACATTGGATAAGTATTCATTTCATGTGTCATAGAACGGAAGAGAGGCTCTAGCGCTCTCACATGCTTTTGATTTTCCCAGCAAAAACGTCCCCAGTCCTTCACATAAAAATCAGTCTACAGAGGCTTTTATAGACAACCTAGGAAGTTGGGGGAGGTCTCTTTTTTTTTTGTTACAATCTGTTCTCACACTAGCAATAAAAAAGCGATTAATATATGATAATTCTTACATATAGCCCTGCTAAACTTTGGCAGACATAACCTGTCTCTCTTCAACTCACCACTTAGATTTTCATTAGACTTTTCCTTATTTATAAAAACCTCCAAGTTACTTCAAACTCTAGATCTGATTCTGTAATTAGCAGCCAGTTTACACGGCCATAATTAATGTCCACAGTTGTCCCACAATTCTTTTTTTTTCCCTTTTACCAGATCATCTCATATGCACAGGCTTGTGTGCTGTGAATTATTTGCAAGCCTTTCTCTCATTTATTATTCCATCCCTCTTTTCGTTTTCTTTTTCCTCTGAACCATTGTTCTCCTTCATGCATATTCTCTTCTTGCCTCCGCTTGGCTCTCTTTCTCCATCCTCTTTCCCTCCACTCTATCTCTCCTCCTCCGGCTGTGTTTATGGTGTTCCTGCTCTGGATAGCGTCTGGGACAGGAAGTGAGCTGGACTGGGATTAAGGGACATGCATGTGTCTGATCTCTGCATGCACGTCCAAATGCAACAGTTATTTTCACTTCAGTTAATGTAAATTGAAATTTTCCGCATTTTAAGCATCTGTTGCATGTTGTTGATTTACCTTATAATTCCAACTTTTCCTTCAACTTCTGTAATATAGTTTTATGAAAGCCTACTGGGAAATTGTACAGCACTGCAGATAAATATTTCATCTTTTGCATCTTTTAACTTATGTCATGAATTTTCAAACCAGGTCCTTTTCACACAATCCGCACAAGCATACCAGAAAGGGACATGATTTAACTTTTTACATGGAGTTGTAACCATAACCAAAACCAAAAGGTCATCCGTCTAGATAAGTTTTTCCACATCAAAAGGATAATTTAGACAACTTTGCATCTCAAATAGCACTTTAACAAAAATACATGCTTTTCGTTATTGTTCTATGCATGATAGAGCTTAAATTTTGTTTCATTTTAAACCCTCATTCTGTATACATGTATTCAATTGCATACTTAGAGTTTGATTAAATTTCAGAATGTAACTTGTCCTGCATTGTTTGTGCTGCAGACATGAATGATACCTCAAATTGTGTGGCTTTTGAGGAGAGCTGCACAATTTGTTTTCTAAGCGATCTGACAGTTTTCAAACCTCTTGCAACTACAAATTTTATGCTGGCAGACACCAGTTTTCCTCAAAAGAAGTTGCTATCTGAGTGTTTGCATAGTTGCGTGTATGGTTATTCATCTCTCTCTCCCTGTCTTTCTTTCAAACACACACCTTTTGTTGTGACTGGTTTCCAATGGTGTATTCTGCATGTAAATGAGTCCTCAGGAGAAGCCGTGGCTTAGAGCATTAGAATGCACAGGGAAAACAGCACAGATATGTCAGCGCTTAAAGTGGTTTTGACCTGGTGTGATCTTACCCACCTTACAGCTGCCCTGTCCTTTCACAGCTATAAACAACAGAGCAAGAGAGAGCAGGCCCAGTGCTTCACAGGACACGCAAGATGAAGGCTCTTTATGACAATACCCTGAATTCCTAGGTTGTCTATGAAAGCCTGTATACTGATTTTTATGTGAAGGATTCAGGACAATTTTGCCAGGAAAATCAAAAAGATGTTACGTCTACACGCACTCTTCGGTTCTATGACACGAAACGAATGCTCGTGCAATGTTCAGGATAATGCTGGAAGTGCTATTCTATACTGTAATGTCAATGTGTCATGCAAAGAAAAGTATAGCCTCACATAGCCAGACCTATATAGTCTATAGCAGGGATCTCCTACCCTACATTTGGAGGGCTACCGTTCTGCAGACTTCAGTTCCAACTCTGCTCCAACACACCTGTTTGTAATTATCAAGAAACACATTGATTAGCTGGTTCAGTGGCCTGTTGCACAAAGCCGGTTTCAGTTTCTACCCAGTTAAGTTCAAGATTAGTTTGAGCAAACTCTGGTTTTTCGGGCTTATGAAGGTGGATTGGTTTTTAGCTGTGTTCATTGCCATGTTAACTTACGCTACATGGCTAGCCTGCTCCGGAACAGGTTTTATTCTGGGTTAGAGATCGCAAACCCAAACTGGACCAATCAGCTGTGAGTAAAGTGACATGTATCTGATGCAATAAAGCCACTCCATCTGTATCTCTCGCTCCAAATCAAACCAGTTTATACTGAAAACATTTTAGAGACATCTTTTGCTGCTAATTATTTATTATATTTATATTATATGAATTATGTATAATTCATATAATTGTATATTCATATAATAATTATATTAATTGACAATTAATATTAAACTTTGCTTTTAAATTGAAATAAATATAATGCATGCATCGATATATAAAGCTTTTAAATAAATTAAGCTTATGTGTATTCATTTGAGCTCTTTGTGAAACTAATATAAATTATTATATTATAAATTATTAGGCATATTTCTTTGATTCACATGCATTGATATAGTCAGATATTTTCTTTGAGTTGCCTTCTCAAACTTTCACTGCAGCAGCAGTGTTTATTCCTGCCTTGTAAATGCATTTAATTTCATGATATTTTTCATAACGATCTCTTAATCTTCAGAAGAGACGTGAATTGCGTGGCTCTCTCGCGAGAAGTGAATCAAACGGGTTGAGGTGTGAGTTAATCGCAAACTCTGGATTAAACCCGAGTTGAGAAGTGTATACCCAGTGTTGTGCAACAGCTGATCCTGATCTAAACCAGGTTGGATTTATCTGGATTTGTCAACTCTAAACCTACTCTGAAACTCTAGTTTGTTCAACTAGCTTCATGTAACAGGCCACATGTGTGTTTGATTAGGGTTGGAGCTGAAATCTGCAGGATTGTAGGCCTCCAAGAGCAGGTTTGGAGATCCCTGGTCTATAGTCTCAAATATAGGCTAATGTGTGATTTTAGTGTGGTTTTAATTGCCTTGGCTGTCGACACGATGCAGGTGAATTGCAGAGCTTGTGTAAACATATCCACATCGCTATGATCAGATGCTTTCTTAACTGCTGTTTTCTCAGCTGTCATTTTTGTTGTGTGTTTGAGAGGAAAGCGAGCAGCACATATTTACATCTTTATCTAAACATTTATCTCAGCAGCGTGGATGGTGACAGTGTGTACAAGTGCGAGCAAGTGTGGAGTAGGGTTAGGGTTAGTTTCTGTTGTTTCATTTCACCTTTGGCACACCCATTACTCTGCTGACAAGCAGTAAGTTGCTGACTGCAATTCACTTAATGGCCACCGGTGTCGCTAATAACAAGGGTATCTGAATTCCACATACTGTATAGCCTCTTTAAACTGCAGATGTTCATAAGTAACTTTAATTTAGTAAGTTATGTCGTCATTTTAAAGCATTTGAAAAATATACATTATATGCTGATATTATATTGTATAAGGGCTGGGACAATCAATCGATGTATCGTGATTCATTGATCGATTCTGAGATTTTCTCTTTCGAATTGATTCTTTATGAATGATTATTTTATAGAAGCTTCAAGTGGTTTGGTGAGGAATTGGAAGCAAACAGAGTACAGCTGTTTCTAAAGCAAGCAGTGCCATCTGCTGTTAAAAACTAAGGTCAGAATCAATTTGAGAGAGAATCGCGATGCATTCAGAAAATCATTTCTCAATTCGCAGTGCATCAATTTAAGGTGTACTCTCACTAGGAACAGTTGCCTTGAACTGATTCCCAGCGCGATCTTCCTAAAAGTGGGAAAGTGGGAGTGGGAGCGTTTGAAAGCAGGCATCTATCAGCGGACTGGTCCGTGATAGACACCTGCTTTCAAATGCTACCTTGTGTATAGAGCATCATTGATGACTATTTACAACGATTCTGTAGAATTGATCATTGAAGAAAATCACAGACATATCCGATGAGTGCGTAAATACAGTGGTCAATCAGAGGTGATTATGAATCCGCTCAACAGCGCTCAAAGTACCAACTAGGTACCGAAATTCTAATTCCATACTCTAATACTCTAATTCCATTTGGTGCAAAAATCAGTATACACGCTGATGGACTCCAGCTGAAAAGCTTGTCCATTCATTTAGTTTAGGTTAAACAAATCTTTTGCTTTTTCCCCCGTTTTTTTTTTTTGTTTAACCTTCTTGGAAGCAATATAAAAAGTGCATCTTACAGGATAAATTTTTTTTATGTGTCTAAAGTCCTGAGGGTGACATTTTCACTTTATTATATTGTTCTATATAAGTTCTCATCTTCTTGTGGTGCCCGTATGTGTGTGTATGTGTGACCTGAGGAACATTTTCATTGGGTTCAAGAGAGCAAGAGGATGGAGAAGATGGGCAAAAATGACCCATTTAAAAGTATGCAACAAAAATTGCTATCATTTTCTAGCCTTTCTGGATGGTAATATAGTAGTGTGTATGTTTGTGTATGTAGCTGAATCATCTCTGTCAATATCAGTAGGAAGTCAGACATAGCAGTTGAGAACCCCACTTGCTACTTTGCTAGAATAGATTTGAAGTCTCTTTACTTCCATTCAAGAAGCTTGGAAATCATGAATCAAATTTGTGGGATAACAAAACCTACTGGACAAAACCTTAGATAAGTCAAACGGTGGCCCTGCAGCAATCTGATAAAACAGCAGGAATTTTAGCTCTGATATGTGTTTTTATGTTCTCTGATTGTGGAAAACATACCCAGTAGCAATCAGTTTGCATTTCAAACACAACTTGCTTTGGCCCACACAAATTTAGCGGTGCCCATCAGTGAGGAACAAAAATGAGATTTACTTTCTGAGGCATTTTCTGTGCAGCCATCCAACAGAGATGAAAACACTGTTTTGTTCGCTCATAAAACTTTTACCTAATAAGCCAGCAGCCCTGTAGTGCCACATCGATTCACCAGCTAATGCACGCTGCACACAACAATCACCGGTTCTCTGAGGTGCGTTTCCAATACAATGATGTAACTTGCTGCTTCACTACCATAGTACAATGCATCATTGAAGAAATGAACTAGCAAGTCATGACTGTTTCCTGAAACTGTATTGTCACATTTTTTTTTTTTTTTTTTGTATTGTTGCAAATTTGTTGTTTAACCATATTGGTTAATGATGTCACACAGGTAGTAGATTTTTTTTTACTATAAATTATGGACATGACATCTGAGGACTAATTAACATTTTTGCTTTATTTCCAGATTTAATCATATGCTCCTTCTTACACGGAGCATGTACGCACATCCGCACTCTTCAAAAATGGCGCTTTAAAGATGTAAATGACGTGTATATATTCAAAATAGAACGTATAGATTGTACTGAATGACAGCTTGCTGATTTTGCTCAAGATAAGGATTCATTATGTCCACATATCATGCAAACAAGAAACTATAATTCTAACCACAATTCGAGAGCTGTTGTTCCAACCACACAACTTTGCGATAATGTTTGTGAATGTTCGTTGAAACTATGGTTTCGGGAAACACAGACTTGTTGAACTATGCTGATAACAACAGCCATAATTGGCTAACATTGCTTTTGGGAAATACACCCCTGACTGGCTGGCTTCTAGCAACTTCCTGGAGTCAATCTTTTATGAGGTTGCTACATTAAGTCTGCTGAGGAATAGCTAATTGGTGGATTTGCCAAATTGGCAATATTCGTGAGTTTTGTTTGAGACATGCATCAAGAAAATGGGTACAATTGATTGTTTTTTGCATTTTAGAACTACTAAAGATAATGTAAATATGGGTTGGAAGGTTTTTTCCTGTCTTAATGGGGACCAAGTTCTGTCTGACTGCATTTACTTTTTCAAACTTTCTCTACAACTTTCGATCAGTTTTACTCTAAATTTTGGGTCAGATTATCTTTAGACCATATGGGTCATAATATCTTGTGTAATGCATCAATAAGGGCACCATGCAGGAAGTTAGGCCCTATTTTTTCAATACTTTGATGTATTGACATGAAACCTGCAATGTGTCTGTAATAATGTCCTGACTTTACAAAAGCAAAGTGCTTTCCCCCCAATGTAATTAATAATAATTATTGAACATGTTTGTGTATGTTTTTGTTGTTTTTATTTCTTCCTACAATGTTTGTGAAACTGACTAAAATCATATTAAGACAAGATATGATTTCAAATATTGGATTTTTTATGTTCAACATAGTTTTGTGAAAGAAACCTTTAAAGATTTTGCTGGTAAAGACACAAAATAGGAAGTAGGATTCAAAATATGGAAATTTTCCATATTGACATTACTTTTTTATATAATTGCCACATTGCCCTAAAAATACATTGCTAACTACTGGTTATGAAGTTCTAAAAACGTTTTAAATAATGATGAATGCACTCATTTCTTTTCATAAATTTGCCACTGGTGGTGTTGAACAAATCTAATGAAACTGCTCAGTCTTACATTGTGCCATTGGGTTGACTGGCCCATAATTGTTGCACTCTAAAAAATGCTGGGTTGTTTCAACCCAAATTTGGGTCAAATATGGACAAACCCAACCGTTGGGTTAGAAAATGCATTTAAAAATTTAACCCAATGGTTGGGTTTGTCCATTTTTGACCCAAACTTGGGTTGAAACAACCCAGCATTTTTTAGAGTGTGCTTGCAGCTATATTTGATCCTTTTTGTTTTTGAAAAGAGCATGTTTGAGATAATAATAGTTTGCAATATTATTTGTGAAGAATTCTGAAAACTGTAAGACCACAAAATAACAAAACAGCCTTTAGTGTGTGTTCACTTGCCACCTGCCTCTGTCTTTCTTTCATGACTTTTTTTGGATCTTTTTTACTTCCCATTGACCCCTTTTCATTTTCAGACTCAGACTGCATATGTATGTTTTCTTCTTATCGTTGAAATAAATAGGAATTGTCCTTAAGAAAATGTGAAATGATGGCACCATTTCTCTGGAGAAAGAGCAGAAATGGAAATCTCTGCTCTGTATCCTGGATACTGTTGTTTATATTAGTTGCAGTGCATCTGTGTTTTGAGAATACCTTGCAGTTGTATTCGTTCCCTCTCCCTGAGGTTTCTGTTGTCTGACATCTCTCTGGAATGATTCACTGAGGCAGACAGCACTTGAAGAAGGCATGCTGCTAAAAGCATGAAATCTATGTGGCTCCACCATGCAGTCCTGAAAGAAGAAAGTGTTTTGGAAAACCTGTTTTTATTTTGATTTTGTTTATTTATTTATCATCTATTTCTTCTTCATTATCTAAAATTAATTATTCTCACAAACTCCATTAAAGTGTCTCCAAAAAATAAAAAGTTAATCAAAACTTTATAACCGCTCACAGATGGAGCAGATGTTGTTGATCAACTCCTAACAAAGCCACATATTAAGGTCTAGGTAGATTAGATGGTAAGCAAACAATCAGTTCTTGTAATCAAAGCATAGGAAGCAGTAGAAATGAGAAGGAATAAAGATCTGAACAACTTTGACAAGGGCCAAATTTTTATGGCTAGGTGACTGAGTCAAGAGCATCTCTGAAATAGCATGGCTTGTGGGTTGCTTCCGGTCAGCAGTGGTGAGAATTTACCAACAGAGGTCCGAGGAGGGACAAACCACAAACCGACGACAGGGTGTTGGGCACTATCCTCGTCTGGTCCAAGACAACAAGGTCTACTGTGGCACAGTCACTGAAAATTTTAATTATGGAAGGAATGTGTCAAAACACACATTCTGCTGAGTATGGGGCTATATAGCCGCAGACCAATCAGAGTGCCTATGATGACCCCTGTCTACTGTCGAAAGCACCTACAATGCATGTGTGTGTTAGAACTTGACCTTGGAGCAGTGGAAGAAGGTCACCTGTTAATTTACACAATTTGAACATGCACAATTAAATGGTTAGTTCACCCAATAATGAAAATTATGTCATTAATGCACCAATAAGCTGGATGCCAACCGCCGTAGAAGAAGTAGTAGCGTCACTGTGGATTTTTATTACCTTTCTGGACATGGACAGTATGCCGTACAAACACTTTCAATGGAGGGACAGAAAGCTCTCGGACTAAATCTAAAATATCTTAAACTGTGTTCCGAAGATGAACGGAGGTCTTACGGGTTTGGAACGACATGAGAGTCATTAATGACATAATTTTAATTTTTGGGTGAACTAACCCTTTAATGTTTAGTTTGGGTACTTCACTTTTTGAATAACAGTCATTCATTCTGAATTCAGAAATGAGTAAATGAACAGTTACAGTTAGATAGATATACCCTAAAACAAAGATGAAAATTTGCTAGCAAATACATGGGTTGTTTAATGGTTACTTTATGTTTTAGCATTTTTATTTAATAATAATATTTATATGTAATAATGAATATATTAATAATTATAATAATAATAGTAATAAATAGTATTATAATAATAATAATATACACATATTCTTAAAATATATTGCTTTATTGTTGTAGTCTTTTCACATATTGTTTAATGAGTGCTTAATTTTTCAGAATTGTAATTTAATATAATAATAATAATAATAATAATAACAATAATAATAATTATTATTATTGTGCTAGTAATATTATGCAGATATTTTTTAAAGCATATAATGTTATTGTTGTAGTCTATTGCATATTGTTTTATTGGGTACTTAGGGTCAGATTTACTAACAGCTTGCACCAGTGCAAACCCTCTTTTACTGTTAAACTACTGTCGGGATTTACTAAAGAAAAGGTGTAGACAGTTATTTTTGCAGCTGCCCTTATTGTTTATGAATTTGTAGGAGTTTCCCTTTCAGACACAAAATTTATGGGAGGAGAGTATTTAAATAAATCATGCAAGGTGATTTACTAAGGTTTGTGCTAGTCAGTTTACTGTTATTCTGCTGATTATATGGTTACATATCCGCAGACCAATCAGAGTGCCTATGATGACCCTTATCCACTGTTGAAAGTGACTGTCTACAATGGGCATGTGAGTGTTAGAACTTGATCTTGGAGCAGTGGAAGAAGGTCACCAGGTCCGATGAGTCCAGTTTTCTTTTACATCACGTTGACGGCTTTGTGTGTGTGTGTGGTTTACCTGGGGAAGTGATGGCACCAGGATACACTTTGGAATGACGACAAGCTGGTGGAGGGAGTGTGACGCTCTGGGCTGCTGGGAAACCCTGTGTCCAGACATGCATGGCCACTTTGAGCAGAATAATGCACCTTGCCACACTGTATACATTGTTCAGGAATGGTTTAAGGAACTTGATGAAGAGTTCAAGGTGTCGCCCTGGCCTCCAAATTCCCCAGATCTCAGTCCAATTGAGAATCTATGGGATGTGCTGGACCAACAAGTTGATGTGCTGCTAACATCTTGGTGCCAAATACCACAGGACACCTTTGGGGGTCTTGTCGAGTCCATAGTGGCGCGTCGGCGCTGTTTTGGCAGCACGCAGATGACCAAAAGCATATTAGGCATGTGGTCATAATGCTTTGGCTCATCTGCGTATATTGAATTGTGTTTGTACTTTTGCATGTCTGATTGGTCTTGTTTTCTCTATAAATGAAAAAGTCTGTGTGTATGGCATGTTTGTCACCTTTAAAATATGCCTGTAAATCATGACAGTAAATATGGTTTATGGGGGAGATGAATCAGTGTAGGGTTGCAAGAGAACAGGTCGTGTCAGGGCAAGTTCGGTAGTGATATGTTTTCTCTCCCTCATGAATAATATTAACTCGTGTGCTATCAGAGAGCATGCTGGGACGTGTGTTGCCTCTGACCACACGGCTTCTATCTCCATGTTAATTGAGAACATCATTTTTATCAGCGCTGCTGGGAAGAATCTCTAGGTGTTGATGGCCTGCAGGGAAACTGTTTTGCTCAAAACCTTCTCATATCAATCTTCCCATATAATTTTTTTTTTTAGCTATACCACTAGGTGATATAGCTAAAAAAAAAATATTTTCATATGTACATATATAAAGTATGTATGCACCCATTGGAGATCCTCTATAATAGCACACAATAATAACATGCACAATTAATGTTTAGTTTGGGTAGTTAACTTTTTGAATAACAGTCATTCATTCTGAATTCAGAAATGAGTAAATGAACAGTTACAGTTAGATAGATATACCCTAAAACAAAGATGAAAATTTGCTAGCAAAACAACTTAATGTAAATAATATTGTAATAATACATACATACATATTTTTGCAAATATTCTTAAAGCTTATGTTTTATTGTTGTAATCTATTGCATATTGTTTAATGGGTACTTAATGTTTTAGCATTTTTATTTAATATTTATATGTAATAATGAATCTATTAATAATAATAATAATAATAATAAATAGTATTATTATAATAATTGAACATATTCTTAAAACATATTGCTTTATTGTTGTAGTCTTTTCCCATATTGTTTAATGAGTACTTGTCATTTTTATTGAATATAATAATAATAATAATTATTATTATTATTATGCAAGTAATATTATGCAAATATTTTTTTATGTTATTGTTGTAGTCTATTGCATATTGGTTTATTGGGTACTTAGAGTCAGATTTACTAACAGCTTTCGCCATTGCAAACCCTCTTTCACTGTTAAACTACTGTCAAGATTTACTAAAGACGCAGTGAAAAAAAGGTGTGGACAGTTATTTTTGCAGCTGCCCTTATTGCTTATGCATTTGTAGGAGTTTCCCTTTCAGACACCAAATTTATGGGAGGAGAGTATTTAAGTAAACCATGCAAGGTGATTTACTAAGGTTTGTGCTAGTCAGTATTAGTCAGTTATCTACACTGAAAACAGATGGGCGCTTATATCCTACATATAGCTGCTGATCGGGTTCGGGGGGAAGGGTTGTCCTCAAAATGATAAGTGCACACATACATTATGGGGGGAGTATTTTAACTTACGTGCTGCAAGCCATGCTCATTTTCTCTTGTCAGTCTTTGACATAAAATGCAAGGCATATGACGCCATATATGGCAGTCAACAACAACGCAGCTTACCTGAGCTCATTTTAATTTTTACTAATGTTCAAAAAGTTTCTGTTTGATTAATTCAGTCACGCTTTTTACAGTGTTTTAACAATGCGGCCCTATGGATACCGGAACAGGGCAGCATACAAATAGAATTTAGAATCCCTCATGCCGGCAATCATCGTTTTCTCAGGAAAAAGGTGGATATTGTGAATATTACATATATTGCGCAGATCCATACAGACATGACCAGAAATGAGATCTGCGTCCAGGTGTAGCAATCACCATTTCCTCGGGCGTTTAAAATGTATGCATAAATCATAGGATGGAAGCTGTGCTGTTTTGTAAAATAGACATTTGATCCAGCTTAAAGGAGGGATTTAGATTCAGGTAAATATGGAGTAAATTTGAAATGCAGCACAAGTAATGTTTGTGTTCATGAACATATGTTGGCGGTCGTGTAGGTGGATGCTGTTAAATTGTTGTGTGTATCTGATGAATTCTGATCTGCCACAGGGCTGAATGTCATTATGAATCCAAACAGGAGCTGATTTTGCTCTCTCGCTTTAATAGACAGCAGAGAGTGGGTGTTTTAAACAGTAAAGTCACTGCCTGCATAACGGCTGTTTTGCACTACATAATAAATCTGCAAGGACTGTCCGTCTCTCTGTTGTGTGGTTCATACCTCTCTTTCTGTTACTTGCTCTCACTCTTATTCTGTTTCTCTCCTTCAAGGCAGAAAAAAATACAGGTGTCAGATGAAAGTCTGAAGTATTTAACTTAGACCCGATGAAGTCGGTCAGGCACAAAACTGAACTCAGTCTTAACAATACATCTTGTTATAGATTTTAGGGAGAAAGGCATTACTTTTTAAAAGTAACTTTCTCCATCACTGGCTGGGACCATTGTATCCTTAATCTCAAACAACTGGCTTTCATTCATAGATCCTGAGCTTCCACACCTTTGCTAGCACATTATTCATTAAATGTATTACATTTATGCATGTTATGAGATTCCATCACATTTGTTTTGTAAACATAAATAACCATCCATTTATAATATTTGCCCATGCAAACAGCTTCAGCTTGTCTGCTATCAGTGATGCTCAACAAAAATAACAGCGAGCATTCTGCTCAAAACATCACGTTTGTTCTGAGAATACAATTCAGGTATATTTAGAAACAAAAGTGTGCAGACTTTTTGTGTTTTGCTTTTTTGGTGCTTCCTCAATGCGCAGTAACACACCAATGTGTGAAGTGTATGTTGTGACAGAATCATAGACTCTCTCCCAGCCTCAGCAGCAAGACAGCTCAACTTCATTAATTATACAGTAAATCACTAACAACACTTTTTACAGCTCTGTTTATCTTTTATTTATATACTGTAGGACGCTTTCAATAATTTTTTTTTTTGTTTTCAAATCTCAGCAGTATCAATAGTTTTACTAAATGCCGTGTTGTAGTTAATTACGGGGTTTTCAAAAAAAACTGACTTGCTCTGAACAGAGGAAGAAAGAAAAGCTGATCCAACAGAGCCAAAAGGATTGTTGTGTGTTCTAGTAAGTTTTTAGAAATCATCACTAGCAGCAGCTGTCAAGATCTTTGTGAGATAGGACACAGAAGTAGTAACAATTTATTGACAAAACAGCAGACAAGACACAAGTAGTTGGGTGAGACGTGAAAAGATCTAAACGATAAGGAAGGGCACATGGTACGGTGATAGGCAAGAGAGAATGACTGCTGGAATCAGCCCCAGGACAAAACAGGCTAGAGATCTAAAAAGGTGGTGGTAGCACCAGGCAGAAGGTTATGGCAAAGACCAGAAAAGAGTACAATAAACCAGAGATCTGTTGCTTGCAGCTCACAGACATTAAACCAGCCTAGCTGCTGGGCAAAGGCAAACACGCGAGACATGACAAGGAAACAACGCAATATCACGCGTTCAAATCTCCACTCAAACACTTTGATAATGGCAGGTGGGTCTGTTACATTCACTCCTTAGAAATGAAAGAGGAACAATAAAAAAATCGAATGCCTGTGACATTTCTCACAGATTCCCTGTCATGTATTACAATGTATTAGGCAGCAAATCAATATGCAAATGTAATAAACACGCTCAACCTGGACAACAGTCGAATACAGTTGCAGCAATTGCAAAATGACCCTTTGTGCTTGTTTAGTCTACTGTACTTTTAAGCTTAGTTTTTTCTTACTTTTTTATGGACAGAAAACTTGCTAAAATGCAATATTTTTATTGTATTTTTTTTAATACTTTTTATTTTAAAGTATTCAGATACAGTTCATTGAATTGCAAATATATGCATAATTCGCAACCCTTTTGAAATAGTAGGTTGTTGCAGAGCTCATTTAGTGTAGTTGTTGTTTTTATGGTGACAACAACTGATTAATCCTCTGAAGGGCTATATGTGTGTATATATATATGTGGAGTGCTCACTCTTGTGTAATTATGTTTCATTCATACTGGAAGCTGGAGGGCGCTCTCTTGCAGAAAGTCCAAAACGGTTTTGTAGAAGTAATTCAGCTATAGAAGGCATGCATCGACGTCACTTTCCCGCCAAAAACGCGCTCCCTCAGCTGGACTGAGTCACAAAAGAACCTGCTGCATGACTGGATTTAATAGGTGAAACTGCGAAAACGCGAATAAAACTAACAAATTACACTAAAGGTTGGAATTGAATGTGTTCCTTACAACTTGTCAAATAAACCTAATCCATGGATATTGACATGTAGCCAGGAGTTGTGTTTCCTGACATTTATATGTGCCTGATTTGATGCTGGGGAAATGCATATTATTTATGAATATTTTATATAACTACAATATTAGGTTTAAATCCACGTAATCACGTATATAAATGTTTTATGTATCGTCATATTGTCCAGACCTAAGTTTTATAGTATAGTTTTTGTCAGTGTTTATTTAAAAACACCCAATTATGCAGAATATAAGATGGAAAATATTTAATTGATGATTTGTCAACATAATATATAACAATACAATATATACGGTATGATTTTACCTCAAAATCCAACAATTTGACACAAAATGATAACTGCAAATGCTTGTTTCTCTGCTTGAGTCGAGTTGTTTCTGTGAATTGCAGCAATACATTTGCTTCTTTTTTCTGTAGCTTTCTGCAGTTTTTAAATATATACCTCAGGTTTCATGTCAAAGCTATTTGTACAGTCAATCACAAAGCTCTTTCCCATTTTGGAAGTGTTTTGTGTGTTTTTCGCGATCATTCACGATGAAAACAAATGCTGCCACTCAGTCTTTTGCCACTTAGCGGGCGTGACCGCAGTCGTAACGGTCGGCGGTGACGTCACGTGCATACCCTCTATTCACTGTAGCAGCAGCTGAATAAAATCAAAATGAAGAAACATACTGACTGATGAAACGTGAAGACAATAAACTCACGATTGCGACAGGATATGGTTTATGCTTGTTTTTCAAGCCACCTAAAGGTATTTATTGACAATAAAGTATATGAATAATGCAGTGCTAATTGACAACCTTTTTATTGTTTTGAACAAAGTTTATGTTCGCCAAGGCTGCATTTATTTAATATTTATTTAATCAAAAATACAGTAAAAACAGTAATATTCCGAAATATTACAAATTAAAATAGCTGTTTTCTATGTGAATATACTTTAAAATGTAATTTATTCCTGTGATCAAAGCTGAATTTTCAGCATCATTACTCCAGTCTTCAGTGTCACATGATCCTTCAGAAATCATTCTAATATGCTGATTTGCTGCTTAAGAAACATTTCTGATTATTATCTGTGTTCAAAACATTTGCTTAAAATTGTTGGAATTGTGGAAACCATGATACATTTAACCTATAATTTTTATCGATTCTCTGATGAATAGAAAGTTTAACGAACAGCATTTATCTGCATTTATTGTCATTGTCACTTTTGATAAATTTAATGCATCCTTGATGAATAAAAGTATTAATTTCTCTCTTTTTTTTAATCTTACCACAAAGGTTTGAATGGTATCATGGTTTCCACAAAACTCTGAATCAGCACAACTGTTTTCAACATTGATAATAATCATAAATGTTTCTTGAGCAGCAGATCAGCATATTAGAATGATTTTTGAAGGATCATGTGACACTGAAGACTGGAGTAACGATGCTGAAAATTCAGCTTTGATCACAGGAATAAATTGCAGTTTACAATATATTCACATGGAAAACAGCTATCTTTAATTCTAATACTATTTTACAATATTAGTGTTTTTACTGCACTTTTTGATTAAATAAATCGAGCCTTGGTGAGCAGAAGAGACATTTTCAATTGTACAATTACAATTGATATGTTTCCAAACTTTTGATAGGTACTGTATTTTCTGCCTTACTCTGATCTTTTTTACATTGTATAAAATCCATGAGGACTTAATGCACAAGTGTTTGTAGTAGGGCTGAATGATTAATCGCATTTGCGATAATATCAAGATTTGACAAAACGCAAAGGCTGCGACTACACGCTCGTCACGTGACCGTGAGAGTAAAGCAGTCTGCAGAGGAAGCATCAACTTGGCATGCTACGATTATGCCTGGCCTACAGGAAAGCACAGTTTATGTTTAATCTATCTAATATCGTGTTGGTCATACTATACAATAGAGATGGGAGAAAAGATTCTCTCTCTAACGATTCTGGATCGATTCTGAGCTTAGTTTTTAACCACAGATGCGCGATGACGCTGCGTGTGTTTTAGAAACTTATTCTGCTTGCTTCCAAGCCACTTAGATGTCCTAATTAAACTAAGGCCTAATCCTGTCTTAGTCTAAGCCCTTTCTTATATTAGTTTATTTAAAATTCTTAACATGCAATTGTTTTAATAAAATTTTTTAATGTGAAATTATTTTAAAAAGTACGTATAATTACGGATGTAATTAAATAATAATAAAAAAGTTTTATTAATAAGACTAATCAAAAAGAAAAAAAAAGATCAAGAATCATTTTGGAATCGGACTGTGACTCCCAGAATCAGAATCGGATCGTGAGGTGCTTAAAGATTCCCACCCCTACATTGATTTATTGCTTGTCTTTGTTGAATACTACAGAAGATAAAGAGCTTAAAAAATAATCACTTATTAAATCGCAATCGCAATATTGGTAAAAATAATCGCAATTAGATTATTTTCCAAAATTGTTCAGCCCTAGTTTGAAGTACATAAACCAATCATAAAATTGTCATTAAATATAGGGGAAAATATTAGATATTGGTTATTGTTCAGAAGTGTATTTGATTTCTTATTAAAAGCAATAAATAAATGTAACAATAAATGTATTTACACTTCACATGATAAAAAGACCCATGTGGCAAGTAGGTATGTTTTGAAAGGCTGTTTATTTCATGTTGTTATCAGAGACTATTAAAAGATTTGAGCCCATCATAAATTCAGATGAATTCCCCTACATGAGTCAGTGACTGTATTCAGATTTGACAGCTCACTGTTTATTTATTCTTCAGTGTTATTCTTCATCACCGCTGGAACTTTTCACTGTATGTGCAGTTTGAAGCACTTCAGTATATTTTTGTGTGCAAATCAATAATAAACACATTTTAAACAAAATAAGGCATCATTTTCCAAAAAAAAAAGTAACTTTCACATACAGCAATGTCACCTTGTTTTTATTTCTTTAGCGGTGTCTATAATATATGCAAAACCTGTTTGTTACTTTGGCAGCAGTCTGGCCCTCTCAGAAAAACAACAAGGGTTCAATTTATCTTTGACATTTTCTAACATCATACAGTAGTTTCTGTTTCATTGATAGCTGTTGGTCCATCAAGATAACTCATCTGTGTCTTAAAGAAGTGCACAGTCCTGCAGGAGTCAGAGTTCAGTAGACCAAGAGGAAATAAACAAATGCACTTTCCTAGAATGTTGTTTCTCTTTCTCTGGAATACTGCATTCAGCCCCAGCATTCCTCCTTTGAGTCCACACTTTGATGATGAAATATCCAACAGTCTATGCTGCAATATTTCTAAATATTTAGCCATTTAATGCTGTTTATCATTATGGTTTGGATTCAGCAGTTATATAATGTTAGTTGGGTTTACTGCACAGATTACCAGTACTTACCCATGCATTGTGAATAAGTTAAACTTCATTGACATTTTTGTATAATATAATATAATATAATATAATATAATATAATATAATATAATATAATATAATATAATATAATATAATATAATATAATATAATATAATATAATATAATATAATGCATTATGAATTTATAGTGGAGAAAAAAAAGTGTTAATAATTTATATTTTAATGCTTAAAATATTAGTATTCATATAATTCCACCCTTGTGCCTTAAATTATACTGTGTATGAAAGTTAAATATGATTATTCTACAGGGCTGTTGGTTGAAGAACGTTCTAAGATGTGCAATTATTTTCCAGTAAATGCACAGCTAAAGTAGTTCCAGTCAGTTCTTGACCACATTACAGTTCCATATTACTTCATAAAATTATTTCAGTTATTTCAAAGGTCTTTACAGCTCACAACAGCAAATGAACCAAAACCCACAAAGACACATTTGTGGGTTTTGCTTTGCTTTGCATCGTAAACTGCATTACCACCTCGGGTGTGCATTATTTTTTCTTATAATTCAACGGCCTGTCGTCAATTATTCTTTACATAAAGACTTGTTCTTAAGCTCTGTTTGTATTAACCGTACACTGAAAATAATAGGAACAGAACAGACAATTAAATCGATAATCACAATTATTTGTATGACAATTAAATGTCCAAATTTCATGTTCATATTGTAAGAAAAGCTTTGGGTGATGATTATGATGATGTTCACAAACTGATGCCTTGTTTTCTGATGTTTTTCAGCTGTGACCAGTGTGAAGTTATGGGCCATCGACAGACAGTGCTTCCAGACCATCATGATGAGGACAGGACTCATCAAACATGCAGAGTACATGGAGTTATTGAAAAGGTGAGCAGCTGTCTCGTCATGGAAGTGCGTCCCTTTCTTTATTATCTGACATCTTAATTTGCATAATGGCACCCAGAGAAGAGAGCAATGGGGCATATTTTACATATTAAAGACAGAATTCTCAATTCTGCATTGTTGGGCTCCAGAGCCAAACTGGATGAAAGAAGTCTTCATCAAAGACTTTAAAGACACTGAGGCAGAACAGATGATTTTCTTGGAAGCTTCAGCAATTCACTGCCACAGAAGCTCTCTATAGCTCCCAATCTCCTTCCTCTCCTCCTTTCATGATCTCGATCTCTTAGACTCTCTGTCTTATGTATTAACATGTGAAAAATAAATGGTAATGCAATCGTTTTTAATGAATCACCTAATGTGGTTTCATCTAATGTTATTGATATTACCCCATCCCTGCTGCTGTATTTATTATTTGAATAATTAGACCTAATTTTGTCAATTATGCTTTGAACCTACAGCCATTAACAAACAAAAGCAGAGTGCATGTGAAAGGATTAGATGCTGAGTTGAACTTGTGCATTTTATGGATTTGGCCTATAGGTCAATATGAAATTTAGGTTTCATATTTAGTCCTGAGCTAATCCAGACTCACGCCTATTATGCAACATTGTACATGTGATGCCATGAATTACTACAGATATAGGGTACTTACCCAGATATTAAGTTCTTGGATTATTTCACAGATTTATCTCTGTTTAGTTTGGAATGCAATATATATATATATATATTAGGGGTGTAACGGTACACGTATTTGTACCGAACCGTTTCGGTACAGGGCTTTCGGTACGGTGCACGTGTGTACCGAAGCATTACATTGCAACCAATATTCACCACCAATAACCGCAATAAGCTCTGCGTTTTGTTACTTTCGATAAGAAACAAAGTGTCATCCTTCAAATTCTGTCCACGAAATCATGAAGTTTAAACAGAAAATGCCATTTTGACGTGCTTTGATGTGGGGTGACAGATCACTGTACAGGCGCCTCAGTTCAACCGGCAGCGCGAGCGCGGAGCGCAAGTGAATGTGTTCATCTCTTCCTCCTTAATACTAGTTACAGAATAAACATGAAAGAACATCTGAAGGTATGTTGCAAGATTCAGTACAACTTACTGAAACGGTCATATCTCATGTAATCGCTCATTCAGTGTTTCAACGGTGGAAAGACATCAATGAAAGCGTCCGTATTCAACAATATGTCATGATGCATTTACCTCAGAAAAGTCATTCAGTGTTCACAGCTTGTTAGTTCGCTAGAGAAATGAACTCTTTCGCTTAATATATGCACTGTATTAGCCAATATATTCATTATTTTACTTAATCTTTTAGTGATATCCTGATTAGGCTATTTAATGTATGTTTAAATAAATCTGTTAAAATAACAGCCACTGTGTAGAAATGATTATATTTCAACAACGAATTGGAGTAAAAACATTTAGAAGTTAATGCAAAAACTGCCTTAGGTGCAGCTTACAGGTTTGCATACAATTTGTTATTTGAGTGTTGATAATTTTATCTAAAAATAAAAAGCTATTGAATTTAGGCTAATAGTTTGGGCTTCTTTCAAGTTAGGGCTCCTTACATAGTTTATATCATTAGCAGAGATCATTTTTTTTTATCCTTAAGAAACTTTTAGTTTTAATTTAATTTAATATATTTTAAGACAAAAACACAATTTGTTCAGTAAACCTCTGTTTAATAATAAAAAAAAGCAATTTTATGTTTAGTTTCTCCACCTGCTGTACCGAAAACTGTACCGAACCGTGACTTCAAAACCGAGGTACGTACCGAACCGTGAGTTTTGTGTACCGTTACACCCCTAAAATATATATATATATATGGCAAAAATGTTGATGACGTATATTCAGGCGCCCCCTTTCTACTTATGGGTGCTCCGTGTGTGAAGTCAATGGGGATAATTCAGGAATTCAGCTGGCATTTAGTTGAAAAACAATTTTTATCATAATAATAATAATATTAAAATATGAAGGAGACGTGCAGACAGGCCCAGGGGCATGGCAATGAGATGCAGTGTCTAGAAGATATCTAGAAGACAGCCTCTTTCAACTTGACACAGCTCTTAGGGAATTATTACCACAGGGAGAACATTTTAACTGTGACCTTGGCAATTACCACTACCTCCGAGGGGAGATGCAACCTTGAATCTCATATAAAAGACTGCAGTATAAGAATGGTACATATTCTTAGATGCAACAGATTCTTGCAATAAACTCAACCCCTGTGGAAACCACAGGGGAGCTGCAGATCTACTTAATTACCCCAAGAAAATAAAGGGAGGGTGCTCACACCCTGCTTGCATTCTTCCCAGAATCCAGGCTGATTCACTTTATTAAGGAAAGTGCAGAATAACAAGAATGACCACTTACTTAAAGGGTTAGTTCACCCAAAAATGAAAATTCTGTCATTTATTACTCACCCTCATGCTGTTCCACACCCCTAAGACCTTCGTTCATCTTCGGAACACAAATTAAGATATTTTAGTTTAAATCCGATGGCTCTTTTTTTTCTGGCAAGATTCTGAAGTGTGTATTCACTTTATTATCCCATGAGGCCACGAGAGAGGATTTGTGAATGGCAGTGAAGTGACGGAACTGATGCTGTAGGTCACATGATAGTGACAACATTGCAAACAAGGTAGTACGTTCAGATTACATTCATACTACACACATTCATTCTATATAGAATACACTTTTTTAGCGGTCGCAAAGTAAGTACTTATTCAAGATAAGTACTTGAGAGTATGTGATTTCAGACACAGCCCTGATTTTCTCGTCATTGTCGCAATATTGCCCATTACAGTTCAATTCAGGCATCAGAACCACATCCTCTTGCAGCAGATCTACATTTGTGTGCAACAGATAAATTCCTGGTGCTGTTTTCACTCCTTTTATGAACTCTTTGTGAGTTCTCAGCTGGTAAAAAAAAACTAAAAAACATCATATGTACGCACATACAATTAGCGCATTTAGCACAACACACAGCATTGTTTGGTAGATTGTGGTACGTTGGTAAGTTCCATCACAAAATATACATCATAAAAGCCATATTTTTTTGTTGGTTTGTGTGTTTTGTATCTTTAGTTTTGGTGTCTGGCGCAAAACATGAGAACTTTCATAGGTTATTTATTTAATATATTTATAATATTGAATATGGATATTATAAAATTGAATAAATGCTGGTACTTCTCCAGGCTTATTGACAGTTGTTGAATATTAGGTGCATACGTCCCCCTATGGTGGTTCCCAAATGTCTATGATGGTTACAGCCCTGATACTTTGAATCTCAGATAGAAATATAATATTTCTTGAAAGTTCATCAGCAACCTTTTCAAGTGAAATGACAAAGAAAATAAAATCCAGTAATTTTCAGAAACAAATGTTTGCTCAGAATGGCCTTTCCATAAAACCTTTAGATTTCTCTGCTGCAGTCTTATGCTAAATTGTAATAGGAGACTTTAATGGCCCTTTGAATTTTTTATGGCATGTGAAATATTTATGCAGGAGCTGTTATTGATGTATGATCATCTCATGACACACAGCAGTGAAACATGGATGCATCCCGTCCCTGTAAAAGTGTGTGCATTCGCTAATGCAACAAGACAAAGATGCACAGATCTCATCAGGGACAATCTACGGCCCCTCAGGACAGCGGATCAGACGGCCTCTCCTGCCATCTCATGCTGAACATGATTCATTTATATTTAGATGAATTACAGCTTTTATTACGTAATCTAGTTAATGCCTCGGCTTTGTGGCTAATGAGCTCAGCATATACAAATTAGCCAGACACAAACCTTTTCCTCCATTACGCAACACATGGCCAGATATGTTTAGAAATGTTGTACTATGGTGATTGAGGGATATTATTGTTGTTTCCGTGGCAGAGAGCATCTCTGGGTTTATTTCGATGTGTGATGATGACCAGCGTTTGAACCGTTTCAGCTCAGAGAATAAATTCACCTGTTGTACAGTGATATTCAGTACTAAATTATATGAAGTGTTGGGAAAGAAATGAAATAGTGTTGTAAGTTTCTGTGGATAATAATGAAATATTTGTGTTATTTTGAGGGAATAAACACTGAAGTTACATAACATTAACAAACACCAAAAGACCATTCAGCCTTAGATAAGGATCTCTTCCACCATACATTTAAAGATGTGATTGTTTCTTTTTTACAACATAGTGACGTAAGTTGTCTTTCACTGACAGTGTCCTGACATTCCGGGGTCTTTCAGAAGAAATATTGAGCAAGCTGGCTGATGTCCTCGAGGAGGTAAGAGATCTTTAAGCACACACACACTTGGGCACTTAAATCACAAACCTTCTCATTTTGATCATTTCAGTGAACAAGCAGCTTGCATTTTCTGCAGTATGAACTTTTGGACACCTTGTTCTTAATAGCAACTCTTGGCGTCATGTCTGTGTTAGCAAAGTCACTGTCTCAACATAGTGTTCATTCTTCGCAAGTCACCTTAAAAAGTGTGTAATTTCCTTCCCAGACATTATCTATTGAAAAGTCAAAAGTTGGTCACTGGTAAAACATCTACTGTAATATAATGAAGTATCAACTTTTTTATGTTGCTTGCCAGTCTAATTTAATATTATATTATCATATTTAGTATTAAATATACTATTATAGTATTATTTAAAAGGTCCAAGCACCATCTGACACAAACCCATATGACACCAGGTGGCACCATAATAAGGAAATTTACATTTTGAATCATAACTTTTGAACCCTAAGGAATAGAAACAAAATCCCCCTACAAAATGTACATCTCTGCCAACATTTTTCAGCCATTTTGAATTTTCCTAAATAATTACTATTTTAAACTGCCCCTTGGCCTTTGTTTCGAACTTCACCAACATAGGCACACAGCAGCTAGGGATAGTGCTGGCAAAAATTCTGGTTCTGGTCATCTGGGATTTTGGTATAGCGATAAATGTTATGATTATAATTTTTTGGAAGTATTACAACACATGTTGTTTTCTTGTGGTATGAGATAGAGCGTTTGGACCCGGAAGCACTTCAGAGGGTGCTACAATTACAAAAAAAGCCATTATAACTCTGCAACCATATGATCCATATTGGTATGCATTTTCTTTGGTGGACGTCCTAACATATCCCCTAAAACAGGGATGGACAACTCTGGTCCTGCAGGGCCAGTGTCCAGCAGAGTTTAGCTCCAACCCTAATCAAACACACCTGAACCAGCTAATCAAGGTCTTTAGGATTAGTAGAAAGTTATAGGCAAGTGAGTTATTATCAGGGATGGAGATAAACTCTGCAGGACACTGGCCCTCCAGGACCGGAGTTGTCCATCCCTGCCCTAAAATAACTTGGATACTTCACAAAACATGGCCGCCAGCAGCCAATCAAATTACAGCAGCTAATAACATCAAATCTGAATGGCCTACTGCTACAAAAATAGATATATTTGTACATTTTGTGAAAATTAATGTGTATGGATTTTTGTGAAACTGGCACTAGAGTGGCACTATAATAAGCAACCCTTTATGTTTTAGCTTATAACTCTACAACCATGTGTGACAGAATCAAAATTCTTATTTCTTCTGAATCCTTGATTCAAGCCCAAACAATAGTAAATCTAATTTTTAAAGAAATGTAAAAATTGTATCTGCCATTCTAATTTGTTTAAAAAAAAAAAAAAAAAAAGATTTTCTTATGCTTAATTATCTGTTCTTCGATATTTAACAACTCAAACTGCAACAAAAGTCGCTGTCTCTTTGCTGCCATCACTGCTGCTCCTTTTCCAACAACGTACATGACAAGCTGGTTCTTCTTCGGCTTTTGCCTTGATACTTTGGGTTACACCATCAACATAGCCTATGGTGTAGGTTAGATGCAGAAGTATAAATCATCCTCAACTGTTTAAGGTTTGCAAAGATGAACTCTACCTGTAGGATCGTTTCCTTCATTTCAAACCGGTTCTTTGGTTTAATAACCCATCTGGACATGCTTATTGCCTCATTTGGTGCTACACAAGGAGCATTAACGCTACTTCAGATGTGTGTCTTGCGTCACACGGAACTAAAGTTTGCTTCTGTTCAATTCTCTGAATTGAACCTCTTAAAATTACCCGCTTAAAATAACGATTCATTCAAGAATCAAACATCACTATGGTTAATTTCAAGCCAAGTGCATTCTGTGATTCTGTGTTCACCTATTCACTTATCTGCATTCCTTATTGAATTAAACCCCACACTTCATCCTGTTTCTATCTTTACCCTGTTGTGTGCTTTCAATGATATTAAAGTATTTGTATATGTTGATCTATTCATTCACATTGTGAGACTTAAGCATAGAAAATGTGTAAAAATTCCATCAAGGACTGTTTTTCTGTTTTTGCAAAAAAAACTTACAACTCAAGTTATTTAAGCTAATTTATTCCATCAATCATTTAGGGAGCATTTTTAGACTTTCTTGTCTTTTAGTGATTCAATAAGTTGTAGTGGAGTGAATCATAAAGTTTATTATACTCTTTCTGTATAAGATGGAAAATAACCTTCTCAGACAACATATGATGTACACTTTGCACTAAGTATCAAATGAGAAAAATCAATGTTTTATCCAATAATAGTAAGAGAAGATGAGCCGTAGCCATTGTGATTGTCTTAGTCATCAGTCAGTCTATCATTCACAGACATAAAGGTCCACATCACCTCTCCTTCACCTCGTCAGCATACAACATTTATCACTGGGAGTGAGTAATGGAGACCCACAGTTCCTTGTGTTTAGGGGTGAAAGGTTGTTGTTTTCCATTCTGTGTGGATTTGGTAATAATCTTGCAGTCGCTGTGGTCCGCCTTTGTGATAATACATGATTCACTGCCTAACACTAACACAACACAACAACACATAAAAATTGGTTTGGCTCTGATAATTATATACATTTATGTGTAATCAGTCTTATATAGACCATCGGATTTGTACTGTTTGGACAGCGACTATGATACATCTGCAGCTGGGTAAACATAGGAGTGGACAAAGCTTATTTTTAGAAATACACATCATAATGTTGGTCACTGGTAAAACATAATGGAATATTCACTGTTATGTTGCTTGCCAGTGTATGATTGTATTATTTTAGTGCTATTTATATACTGTTTTATTATGGATTATAATATTATACAATATTATACTATTTTTATATTATATACTATTATGGAATAGTCACTGTTACTTGCCAATTTTATTACTACTAGTAATATACTATTATCTAACATTTTGAATTAGATTTTATTTGTATATTTCTAGTCTTCATTTTAATTTTTGTTTAAGTGTTAGTAATTTTGTGCTTTTGTCATTTTAATTTATTGTTTTATATTTCTATTTAGCTTTTATTTTTATTTCAGTTTGTCATTTTAGTACTTCAAATTAAACTTATTTCAGTAAGTTTGTCAAAGCAACACTACTAATTTTCATTTAAGTTTTTCATCTGATATTTATATTTTATTTATTTCATCTTTATTTCAATTACCTAAAACAATATTTAAAGGGTTAGCTCACCCAAAAATGAAATTTCTGTCATTTATTACTCACCCTCATGTCTTTCCACACCTGTAAGACCTTCGTTCATCTTCTGAACACAAATTAAGATATTTTGATGAAATCTGAGAGGTTTTTTTTTTTTTTTATCCTCCATCGAAAGGACCAGAAAAGTAGTAAAAACATCTTTAAAATAGTCAACGTGACTACAGTGGGTGAACTTTAATATTTTGAAGTGACGAGAATACTTTTTTTGTGCAAAAACAAAACAAAAATAATGACTTTATTCAACAAATTCATCTCTCCCCTGTCAGTCTCCTACACTATTTACGTACACTAGTCAACATATACAGAGCCAGCGTTCGGACATAAACATGGAAGCTCTGCAATGCGTTCACTGCGCCAACTGTGTAACAGACTGACAGGGAAGAGGAGAAATTGTAAAATAAAGTCATTGTTTTTGTTTTGCTTTTCATACAAAAACTATTCTCGTCGCTTCATAACGTTAAGATTGAACCATTTTAACAATGTCTTTACTACTTTTCTGGACCTTGAATGTGGTAATTTCGTTGTTTTCTATAAAAAAAAACAAAAAAAAAAACACTTGGATTTCATCAAAAATATCTTCATTTGTGTTCCAAAGATGAACAAATGTCTTGTGATTTTGGAATGACATGAGGGTGAGTAATTCATGACAGAATTGATTTCATTTTTGGGTGAACTAACCCTTTAACCCTTGCTATAGTTAACAATAACAACACTGCTTGCTAATGTTTTTATTTTTGTCAAAATATACAGCTACTTTTATGGAAGCTTGTTTTGGCCACGGCATAAAACAAAGATATTTGTGACTTTTTCTTAAAATTTCGAGTTTATATCTCATAATTCTGACTTTATAACTTGCAATTTCAAATTAACATCACGCAATTCTGAATTGTGGGATGTGAACTTGCAATTGCAAGGGAAAAAATTAGATAAAAAGGAATTACCATTTTATTTTAAATTCAGTGGCAGAAATAAGTTTCTATAACTTTTAAATGGTCTTCAATAGCAAAAGATGTATTTTTGGCAACGGAAAGGTGCACTTACCAAACTTCAGGCAAACTTCGACCCATTTGTTTAGACCAGGGGTGTCCAATCCTGCTCCTGGAGGGCCACTGTCCTGCAGAATTCAGCTCCAAGCCTAATTAAACACACCTGAATCAGCTAATCAAGGTCTACTAGGCATACTAGAAACTTCCAATCAGGTGTGTTGAGGCAAGCTGGACCTAAACTTTGCAGGACAGTGGCCCTCCAGGACCGAGTTTGGACACTCCTGGTTTAGACTAATGTTCATAATGCTAATAGGTGATGTTCACTAACAAAACAAAAATAGAAGAGCAAATGTAAGGAAGTAGCATCAAGAGTGAGTATTTATGAGAGTATAGATTGGCACTGTGAGCTCTGTGTCATTAAAATGACTCACCTGTCAATCATGGTCTCTCAGTGAGTATCAGCAGGTCAAACTCTCATTCCAGTCCTTGAATCATTTTGTGATGTGATTTGTTAAATTAATGTTAGTTAGAGTGGAGGGAGTCTCTTTAGCTAATAATTGATCTTAAATGAAAAAATGAACCAATTTACTGAAGCTTTTTGAACTTAAATGTTAATTTTGCCAGAGGGAACGTAATTATGCTCTGGGGAATGAAAGTCTGGCTACATGGATGGAATCTGTCCTCCCGCCGTAGTCTTTGTGGTCACTTATATTTGATGAAATTCCTACTAAAATTGCACATATAGTGTAGCTGCCTCAATTTAGAGTCCAGATATATCTGCATCTTACTGAATATTCACACTGACTTGAGTGCTTTCCATTGAGAAGTATTCAAACAGTCTAGCTACAGTGGCACTTAAAAAAAACACTTAAGCTACACTCAAAACGGTTGAACATCAAACCAAGTGGCATTAACTGGCTTAAATAAAGGTGACAAATAAAGATAAAGGTGATAAATTAATGGATTTGAAGACTTTCAAAAAAAAAAAAAAAAAAAAAAAATCTGGTTCTCTAATGCTGTAGTGGAATGTTGTTATGCAATACTTTTAGGACCACTGTAATTTAAAACATTAAGAAAAAGAGCCGGAACTGCATTAATGCAGCAAAATCTGCCTGTTTAAAAACATACATCTACAACATATTAATGAAAAGGTAATCATAAAAATAATCTATATATAATTAAAATACATTTGAGGTTTTAAGTATAAATCATGTTAGTGTTTGTTTACTTCGGATTTGTTTCATTTTAAAAAGTCTCCTCTCACTGCCTGTGTATGTGTGGGTGTTTTGTTGGAGGTCAGACTCTAGGTGATGTTGGAACAAAGTGTTTGCTTATGTCAGAGTCTTTCTGGGCTTCAGGTTCCTTTCTGATGGTCATATCTGATTTCAGACTGATGTGTCTGGAGGTCAAGGTCTTAGAGAGCACACTGAGGGTCAGAGAGATGTTGTGCTGCCTCTTTTCTGTTTGGAAATCTGCTGGGTCTTAAATCTGCACATCCTCTATTCATACCCTCTTCATTGAAAATACTACGTGTTTTTCTCCATCTTTTTCCACATCATCTTCACATCCTCAAACCAATTTTCTTTCTCTTATAGACACACTATGAAGATGGCGACTACATCATTCGCCAGGGGGCAAGAGGAGACACATTCTTCATTATCAGTAAAGGAAAGGTAAGTCTATTTCAGTGCAAAGTGCAAGCAGTGATACTGTGAGGATGAACCCATGATAATATTTCTTCCTCTTCTTCTCACTCCTGTCCAGGTGACGATGACTCGAGAGGACTGTCCGGGTCAGGAACCAGTCTACTTGCGGTCAATGGGGAAAGGAGACTCGTTTGGGGAAAAAGCCCTACAAGGGTGAGATTGTACTCTACACTACTGTTAAAGTCAGATTTAATGCAAAACTTAAACTCAAAACAGGAATCTCACAAAACCTGCCAAGAACATGTTCATTGTTCACCTAAAAATCTCTTGAATTAACATTTACACCCTCCAAATACTCGTCACTGTAATGCAGAAAATCTCATTCTCCTTACTCTAATAAGAGAAAGATGATAAGAGTTTCTTTTCTGTTCTATTTATAGATAAATATAAATAATTAGTGGTACTGGATAACAATCGCTATTGAGATTAAGGGTAATTATTACAAAAATCTTAATGAAGTCTTATTTTTTCTTTTGATCATTCAGTGAAATGTGACCTAGACAAGTTCTTGTGAGATTCATTCAACCTATTAGTTTTTAAAGGATGTGGTGACATCTTGTGGCAGCAAAGAAAAAGCACTCTTGGAATTGAAAAAAGTCTTGGATTCATACTGTTTGGAGTTAGGGGTGTAACAGTACACAAAACTCACGGTTCGGTACGTACCTCGGTTTTGAAGTCACGGTTAGGTACAGTTTTCGGTACAGCAGGTGGAGAGAAAACTAAACATAAAATTGCTTTTTTTTATTATTAAACAGAGGTTTACTGAACAAATTGTGTTTTTGTCTTTAAATATATTAAATTAAATTAAAAACTAAAAGTTTCTTAAGGATAAAAAAAAAAAAAGATCTCTGCTAATGCTATAAACTATGTAAGGAGCCCTAACTTGAAAGAAGCCCAAACTATTAGCCTAAACTCAATTGCTTTTTATTTTTAGATAAAATAATCAACACTCAAATAACAAATTGTATGCAAACCTGTAAGCTGCACCTAAGGCAGTTTTTGCATTAACTTCTAAATGTTTTTACTCCAATTCGTTGTTGAAATATAATCGTTTCTACACAGTGGCTGTTATTTTAACATCAGATTTATTTAAACATACATTAAATAGCCTAATCAGGATATCACTAAAAGATTAAGTAAAATAATGAATATATTGGCTAATACAGTGCATATATTAAGCGAAAGAGTTCATTTCTCTAGCGAACTAACAAGCTGTGAACACTGAAAGACTTTTCTGAGGTAAATGCATCATGACATATTGTTGAATACGGACGCTTTCATTGATGTCTTTCCACCGTTGAAACACTGAATGAGCGATTACATGAGATATGACCGTTTCAGTAAGTTGTACTGAATCTTGCAACATACCTTCAGATGTTCTTTCATGTTTATTCTGTAACTAGTATTAAGGAGGAAGAGATGAACACATTCACTTGCGCTCCGCGCTCGCGCTGCCGGTTGAACTGAGGCGCCTGTACAGTGATCTGTCACCCCACATCAAAGCACGTCAAAATGGCATTTTCTGTTTAAACTTCATGATTTCGTGGACAGAATTTGAAGGATGACACTTTGTTTCTTATCGAAAGTAACAAAACGCAGAGCTTATTGCGGTTATTGGTGGTGAATATTGGTTGCAATGTAATGCTTCGGTACACACGTGCACCGTACCGAAAGCCCTGTACCGAAACGGTTCGGTACAAATACGTGTACCGTTACACCCCTATTTGGAGTAGTTGCACTTGCATAGCAAACACAGTTTTCTCATACTCTTACAGCTGTGTTAGAATACGTTTATTCAGGAGTTATATTATGCAGAATCTGGTGTTTTCTACCAGGGATCTTTCTAGTTCCTTGACGATGTTCCTAATTGAACTGCTAAAAATGACCTGCTCCAGAATTCAATTACCTGGTGTTGTTTTTTGTTATTGTTGTCTTTATTTATTTTATTTTATACATGTGTGCAAATGACTTCTGCTTGAATAGACAATTCAGGCAATATGATCAACCATCAATGTTTATGAATCTATGCAATCTTTGTGATCTTACTTTTTAAATGTTATGCCCTCATTATACATATGCATTAGAGCATTGTAACGTTTCTGTGGACAAGCAACACCCATGGATAGGAATTCTCTAAATTGACTTTAATCATGAACACAGGAGAAGTAAGCATTACGAAAGACAATAACCGACAGAGGACTGAACAGGGAGATTAAATGCAGGGGATAATAAGGAACTAAATAAGATACACCTAATTAATCACAGGAACATAATCAAAATTAAAGAGCAGGAAACAGAACAGAATATCAAAATAAGAGTCAATAACCGTAACCGTAACCCCCCACTCCCGGAAGGTGTGTCCTCGCGCTGTAACAACGTCCAACTGTGGAGGGAGGAAGGAAGAAGGCTTTGGAGGTGGGCATGGAGCTGGTGATGGACAAGGACCAGGAGTCATCGTTCGAGATGTACACCATGGTAGAGCCGACGGTGGGAGGAGCCAGGGTGGAGCTTTGAATGAAGGGCTTGACAGACGGAGGTGGAACCAGGGTGCGTGGAGTATCCGGCGGAGCAGGGTGACATCCACGGCCCGAAAGCCCAAGGTGGAGCTGCTGGCTCACGGGACTGAGGCAGAGACGGCTGGCGGGTTACATTAGAGGAGCAAGATTTCCGGGCAGGACCAGAGCATCCAGGTAGTCGAACGAGATCAGTGGAAAAGGCGAAGACTTGAGGGCTCGGGAGGGAACTGAATCCGTGGACCGTAGATCGATTAGGCTGAGGTCTGCTCCTGGCTCAGAGACGGATTGATGATAATTAACAAACAGGAACATAACAGAAACTAAACAAGCAGGAAAACATGAACTAAAGGAAACAGAACAGAATATCAAAATAAGAGTCCATAACCATGACAAGCATCCTGCAGCAGGAACACCTACTAGCTGCCAACAATAGAGGAACGCAGTAAAATTAATTAGTTAGAACAGGGAATAAGGGACATGGGGAAAGACTATAGACTCAGAGATATCATCAGTTATTTCTATTCTATTCTGTTTTAAGGGGACTGTTTACCCCTGATTATAATCCTGCGTTTGGTTGTGTTACTAGGAAACAGTGATCCTGAGAGGGTGTTGATATGCTCCGCAGTGTATCAGGTGTCCCGCTCGGCAGTCTTCTGATGCGAGCTGCGAATGTGTGAACGGAGGTGAAATTTAGGCCACGGTTTTGGAAATCAGAACATTGTGCACGGTCACTGTGATCCCTCAGAGACCAATTAAATATCTTCTGTTAGAGCTGCGTCCTTATATACGGCATGTGGGTGGGTAACACTTTACGGAGATCCTTGACAGCGTCCAAAACTTGATAGAGGAATCTCTTGATCCCAGGATTAAATTCATGCGTGAGAGTATGTGCATGCTGAAGCATTTGACACCTGATTGGTTCACAAACACATTTGGCAGTGATGATGTGTCGATTTTTCATGCTGTGTTTCCTCAAGCACGTGGATGTGTCCCACTTAAGGCAAATTTACCCCCACACCTTAAAGAAATAGTTCACCCAATAATGAAAATTCTGTCATTATTTATAATGTTAAGTCATTCCAAACCCATATGACTTTTCATAAAACACAAAATGACAAATTTATAAGTGTCTAAACTTCTCTTTTCCATATAGCAAACAGGGATTTGGACAGTCTAACTCCATTAAAAAAAATAAATAAATAAATACAAAAAGCACCATAAAATATTACAGAAGTCTCATATGCATTATTCTTTTGAATGGTAGGTTTTGTCCCTTTGTATAGCCGTTTTAAGGGGAAAAAAGCAATTTCAGTATTCTGCACATTTGTATGTGTGTGTGTGTTACACAGAAGAACAAAATTAATAAAGGACTGGAACGTCATTTAAGGTGACAGATTTAAATGATGACAGATATTCCTCCTCTGTCTCTGTGTTCAGTAATATCATGGAGCAGCTGTGACCTTTGCAGTAGTGTTATTGTGTATTTGTGCTGTGACAGCTTTAGAGCCGATATGTTGTGAAGAATTCTCACCTCTGCAAGTGTTTCACTGGAAATGGATCCGACAGCGAGTGCGTGTGTGGTGTCCGGCGGTATTTGCTGTTGGACCCAGGAGCAGACGCTCCATTTGTGTGTTTGGGTGTGTGTTTAGCATTTAGTGACCAGCCCGTCTTGCTTTCAGAGAGTCGTGCGTGGGAGCTCTTCCTCGGCACAGCCAATGATGGGACAGATGTCACACAGTGATTGTTTTAGTTTTAATAGAAGTGTACTGTACTGTAGTGGTATATGTGCGTGTATAGCTGTGCTCAGATCAGACAATAAGTGAATAATGCAAAGCATCATGAGGTCAGAGTGGGATTCAGACTCTGATGACTGCGACTGGAGCGACAGTGAGGAGGAGGACAATCAACAAACTCTGAGGCACACTGGCTTAATTCTTTCATAGAGTTGAAATAGCTAGCTATTACTATTTTAGTAACTTACTCTAGTAATCTACTGTTTATGCTTGAGATTATATTTATTTATTTAATGGATTATTTTTACCAGATTGTCCAGCATACATTTGAATTTCGTTACCATCTTATTATACCGTCTTAACGTTAATTTGATTGCTACATAATTCACCACATAAATACTATCATTAGTTATGTGTATTTTTATTAGTAAAGTATTTTATATTTATATTTTAATATTTAGACAATTATAATGATTCATTTTTCATTATTATGCTGGCTTGACAAAGGCTTACTATTTAAGCTGCTACTGCTGCTGCTTCTAGCTTTAAACCTACAACCACCGAACTCGGGTCAGAACTACAGACTGTTCTGACTCTGGTTGATATCTCTCTTCTAACTGATCAGAATTACGATTTTCATTAAACCGACAATAAAACTACAAAAAGTTCCATAGACTTTCATTGAGGGGGTCAAAACATTTATACAATAAATAGAGCATTTGTATTTATTCCAATAGAGTATTTAAGCTTCATCCAAGTATCTATCACTAGCCAAGCTTAGCAACACGATTTTGTATGTTAAAACATGCAAAATCATGCTAGCAACATGTTAATTTATGTTAACATGGTAATTCATGCTAACAATGTGACAAATATGCTAAAATCATGTTAATTGCTATTTCATGCTAACAACATGATAAATCATGTTAGCAATGTGTTAGTCCATGTTAGAAACATGTTACTTCATGCTATCAACATCTTAAAACATGCTAGCAGCATGCTAATTCATATTAGCAATGTGCCAAATCATGCAAGTGCTATAATATGTTAATGTTGTTGACTTCAAGTAAAACCAGTAAAACCTTTTATTACAAAACATTCAGACAGGACTTTGTCAATCCAACATCAATGTTTGTTTACATTTATAATACTTATATTTTAATAGTTTTAATATTACTAAATCTGTTTATCTGATGAAATATTTCTGTATAATTTTTTTAATATTTTATAATTTATAAATTTATAATATTAATCATATAAACAGATATAGTAAAATTAAGATATTCAAATAAATATCTGTGATTTTGAACATTGTAAAATGTCTCTCTATTGTGTCCGTTTCTTTTAAACAGGGAGGACATCAGATCAGCTAATGTCATCGCAGCAGAGACTGTGACCTGCCTTGTGATTGACAGAGAGTGAGTATATGTCACATTTATCCTTCCCTTATATACGCCTCTTAAAACATCAAGTGTCATTCCAGCAGTCAGCTGTAAATCAGTCCAGGTTTTCCAGTTGTGGATTTTACACTGATCGTTCTATTTGTGTGTGTGAAGGACACAGAATCTGTGGGTTTGAAGTGCTTATCTACTGCCTTAAAGTCAATAAATTAAGCTCAACCTAAATAGCTAAAGTATTACGTGTGTCAATAAGCTGGAAAGAGTGAGACAGACAGAGAAAGAGAGAGAAGCACATATGTGCCCTCCGGCTGGGAAAACTCTCATTCCTGTCTGATTGAGACTAAAACCATCAGCCATCTGTGTGAAAGTTGATTGTTACATTTTAATGAGCTGTATTTCATTTAGATATAAAAGTTTCACTATAATTTAGTACTGACTTTCTAAGTAAAGAAAGAGATAAAATCATTCAGAGTCATTTGAGAGATAGATCTTTAATTTAAAATGAGTTCATTTTTGAAAGCCAAATACCAGCTTTGTGGTGATATGTAGACAGGTCTCTTTTTTAAAAAAAGCGTTGTCAGTTCCAAGATAGCTGAATAAGGACATCATGACATTCTTGACTGGAGAACAGTATTTAGATAAACTTATTCTCATACAGACTGCTGTAAACCTCACAGGGAACAGTATGAATATTTAAAATGGTGCCTTTGATAAATCTACTCTACCGTTCATAAGTTTGGGGTCATTTCTACTTTTATTCAGCAGCGACATATGAAATTGGTCAAAAGTGGTAGTAAAGACATTTATAAAGTTACAAAAAGTTTCTATTTAACACTAGAAGTCCCAGAGAGCAGCCATTTGGCTTTTCTACCTATAAAACCCGCAGGACAGCCGATGGGCTGGAAGTCTTTAGGCTAATATCCTTAATCAGCTGTGAACAGTTGCTTTTGTTATGTAAACAATGTGGGGCCATGCTGAGCCACTTCAAGGAAACTTGTGTTTCACTTTGCCATCTTAGGGAGAAATCAACACACATGTTTTTTTTTTCCTTTGTTGCTGAGATCTATTGATAAAAATAGTACAAAATAAAATAAAGAAACCAACCATTTGTACACATATTTACAAATAATATTAAAAAGTGAGTGAGTACATTCCAGCAATCACTCACAATCCTGGCACTGCCTGGCAATATATTATAAATACATTTTGTATATATTCATTATATATTAATCTTATATTTGAAATACATCATAAGTCCATTTTTAAAAGTGTTTGAAAGATGGGTTCAAGTGTACTACAAGTGGTAACTAAATACATTTTTCTATACAGAGATAGTATGTTAAAGCACATTTTAGTTCAAATTCATGGTGCCTCAAAATAGCACAGTTGAGTACACTTAGATGTTCTTAAGATTATCTTAAGAAGTACTAAAGAAGAGCTTTTAGTATATTAAGTACAAAATAAGTGCACGGAAATAGAGCACTGGACATTATGGAAGTGTATAAGTGTACTAAAATAAAGTGTATTTTACTGCACTTTTTTTCACCTGGGTAGACACTCCAACACTTTCCGTTTGCATTAAGATTATTTTTATTACCACACTGGCAGATATTGATAATTTTACTTAAGTAAAATGCACTTAATTTAGATCCCCCCAGGAAACAAGACTAAATATCATATATAATTTTCTCATATAGAAAATCCATCTTGATTTAAGATTTTTTTTTTTATTTACTTGAAATAGGATAAAAAAAAACTTAGTATGAAAAGCATTTTTGCAGTATGAATGAGTGAGTTAACTTTTTAAACATCACTTCATTTCAGGGTTAACATAGTCAGAGTTTTCACTTAACCTCCTTTCTGAAACCGGCCCATGGTCAATCAAGTTCTCTGCTTTTAGCAGCCCTCCCTCCCCCACACATACAAACAAGCCACCAGCAACCATTCACACACACACCCCCAACCCCCCTGCAGATTGCTCAGGTAATGACCATATTTACATATGAATTGATGCTAATGATAGCCAAAAGACTAGCCAGTTAGCATCCACTTGGCTAAAGGAGAGTTACAAATCTCTGGGACTTCTAGTGTTAAAAATAAATGCTATTCTTTTTAACCTTCTATTCATCAAAGAATCCTGGGGGGAGAAAAAAAAAAAATCTGCTTTCACTGTTTCCACAAAACTATTAAGCAGCACAACTGTTTTCAACTGATACATTTTTTCTTGACTTGAATTATGAAGGATCATGTGACACTGAAGACTGGCATTAATGTTGCTGAAAATTTAGCTTTGCCTTCACAGGAATAAATTCCATTATATATTACTATAAAATACTATATATTTTAATTTTAAATTGCAGTATTATTTCACAATATTATTGTTTTTACTGTATATTTAATCAAATAAATGCAGACTTGGTGAGCATAAAAGACTTCTTTGAAAACATGAATAAAATCATACCGACCTCAAACATTTGAATGGTATTGTATTTGTCATAAATATTAAATCTTTCTAAATATGTTGTTTGTGTCAATCTTTCCAGCTCATACAAACACCTGATTGGAGGCCTGGAAGACGTATCCAACAAAGGCTGTGAAGATGCTGAGGCAAAAGCAAAGTAGGTGAAATAATCTCTAAAGACTTTTTTTTAATTGCATTTTCTTGTAATTCTGAACAAATTTTGGTGTTGATGGCTGCACCACACTCCAAAAAAGTTGGGACAGAGGCAAAATAAAAGTGAAAAGATTATAGCATATCCAAGTTAAACTGTTTTGAAACAGTCCTCCATAAGCAGGCAGACTGGTAATAAGTGAAGGTGTCATGATTGGGTATAGAAAGGGGCATCTCTGGCTGCGTTTACACTTGGCATTATTTTATGCGATCACAGTGATCCGATCAAGGAGAACAGGGGCCGTATTCACAAAACATTTTATCTTACCACTAAGAGTTCTCCTAAATAGGAGTAAAAGTTCTTAGCTAAGAGTTTTCTATGGAGTATACACACAGTGATTGGCTGATGGGGGAGGAGTCAATGATTTAATCATAGAAATATTGTAGGATGTTTCCATATTAAAAGGTTTTAAAATACAAATGTTGCCCTATTCAAATACATTTTTTTTTTTTAATAAAAATGTTGCCATAGTCAAAATAAAATGTCACCATATTGTTGCCATAAAGGTTTTAAATGTAGGCTAAGTGTCACTAATTAAACTAGTATATACAGTTAATTGTCCACCTCTTAGATGTCTGCGTATCAACAGAATGCAGAATTCAAGTGACAAATTATGTTTCATAAAGTTTGGGAGAAACACATTTGAACAGTCTTCCTAATCAGCTCGAGAGGAGAAATATATACACAGAAGAGAGACGACTAGCCTATGGTTACTTCGACAGTTTAAAAAATATATATAAAAAAAATAATATTTATATATTTATTTATTTATTTATTTTTTTTTTTTTTATTCTATATATCTATTTTACTCTATATTTTTTACTCTATTCAATCATTTGTTAGTGTGAACTCATGAAAATCACTACCACAGGTAATCAGACAATATTTTTTTAAAGATTTTTTTTTTAGCATCTCATCGTAGATTCAAATCTATAAATCAAAATGTATTGTTCAGCACCTAAGGCTCTATCACTATTGCCTCAATGGTGTACAGTGTCTTTGGGTGGATTAGGACTGTTTGTGATTTGGTCTTTGTGATTTAGGAGTCCTCTTGACTACTAACGTTTCACAGATTTAGGAGCTAGTTTTAGCACTAAAATGCTTTGTGAAATACTCTTAGAGCAAAAATTTAGGACTCCTAAAATTAGGACTGACATGCCCATTATTTTTAAGAGTTTCTTCTAAATCGGCAGGTTAGGAGCTACTTTTAGCCTTAAGATGTTTTGTGAATACGGCCCAAGATCATTAGCCAATTAGGACACGGTGTGTTTAAATTTGTTCACATCAAGTGGCCTCTTTATCTGGATAACTGATCGGATTTCTGTTTCCCGCACAATATTTAAATTAGGCGCGTTTGAAAGGCAGACGCTTCAAATAGCTTCATAGCAACTTTCACTTTAAGCCTCTATCAATGCAGTGCACACAGCATGGAGTTTTTGTGATTTATTCCACAAAAGTACATTCGATCACAAATAGAGAACTTAAACTACCTATTTAAGTTTCCCAACATTAATCTTGTATGGTGAAAAAAAAAAAAAAAAAATATATATATATATTTCGAGACATTTCATGATTGAAAGAAGCACAAGCATTTGTATTGTTTGTGTAATGTAACAGCAGAATCTGAATATTTTGTATTAAAGAAATAAATGAACGCACATCCCATTAAAGAGCCTTAATTAGAACTAAACAAGGGTTAGGCTTAGGCTATACGACACCTAGATAAGAGTAAAGATGATACAAATTAAACAACGTACCATTGCTTTCACTCACTACTTACTTTCCAATGCAATCTCCAGTCTTAGATCAAATTAAGCATTTAATATTGAAATAAACAAACAATAAAAACATACGCAATCGCCTCGTTTAGATAATGTTTCACAATTAAAATGAAAAATGACAAGGTATCATGTAAGTCTAAATAAACCGTTTAAAATGAAACCTTTTATTGTAAAGTTCAAAGAAGTTTGATTTCTTGTCAAAACTGCACCTGTCCATTATTTTCTGACAGCCACGCGGAGAGACTGGGCGGCGATTTAAATGATGTCGTCCTCTGAATGTAGATACGATGGCTGGATCGCATTTACATTACACTGAGATCCAACCACAATGCGTCCTCGACTACCTCCAAACCAGGACACGTTGATCGGATAACATTCCGATCACAAACGCTGTTACAATTGTCTCAATGCATATGTGGACAACATCCAGATACAGGTTGCATGTTAATGCCAAGTGTAAATGCAGCCTCAGTCTTTGCCAGCAAAGACGGGTCATGGCTCATTTGTGCCAAATATCATGAGAGAATTAGATACAATTCAAAAATCACATTTCTCAATGCAAGATTTCAAAGAATTTAGGTCATTCATCATCTACCATACATAATATTGTGGAAAGATTCAGGGAATCTGGAGCAATTTCCAGGCAGGAAACCTCTGTTAAATGTGCTTGACCTTCGAGCCCTAAGATGGCATTGCATGAAAAACTGCCATGCTGCTGTGTTAAATAAAGCCACATGGGCTCAGGAGAACTTTGAAAACCTTTGTCACTTAACACAGTCTGGCACTGCATCAAGAAATACAACTCAAATCTCTGTTATGCAACGAGAAAGCTATATCAATTCTATGCAGAGATGCGCTTTGGGCCCAAGCTCATCTCAGATGGCCAAAAAAATGTGTGCTGTGGTCAGATGAGTCCACATTTCAGCTTTTTTTTGAGGCGGGGACAGATATTGAGTTCTCAGTCCCAAAGATGAAAAGGACCATCCAGACTTTCATCAGTTACAGGTGCAAAAGCAAACATCTGTATGGCTGAATTGCATACGTGTGATGATACCATTAATGTGGAGGTGTATATTGAGATTGTACAGAGACTTAGAATCAGACAATGATGAACAAACGAGACTAGGCAAAAACTTGCAAAACTGCAACAATTAGTATACTCAATTCCTGAATGATTAAAAAGTGTTACTAAAAGGAAAGGTAATGTGTGACAGTGGTAAACATGCCAATCTCTCAACTTTTTTGGAATGTGTTGCAGCCATCAAAATCAAAATTAGTTTATATTTACAAAATACAATTAAGTTGGTCAGTGAAAACACTGGAAATCTAAAGTTAAAGGGAATCTAAAGTCTAAAGGTTCAAGAGAATTAAATCACAGATTATTAATTTTATTGCATGTTACATAATAACTTTTCTGAAAACAGGGTTGCACACAAAGTAAAATTAATTCCTTTCTATTATTTGATGAATAGGAAGTTCAAAAGAGCAGCATTCATTTCAAACAACATTACAAATGTAACATTAACATCAATTTAATGCATCCTTGCTGAATAATCCATTTTACTCACTTGTTAACGGTAGTGTTTGATTTCAGATTTAGCTTCCACTAAATATCACATAAATCAAGTGGAATGTGGTAGGTCACATCACATGTTAGTCAGGCGGTCCCTTCTTCTCTAAGTGGGTGATAGTAAAAAAACAACAAAAGTCTTTAAGTATGGCAACCAATACAATGCAATTGTCAAAGGGCAGCTCAAGGATGTTTACTGTAACTCTAGAACTGTAAAGTAGGAAAGCTGTGCTAGCATGCAGAAGACATGTTATATAAGAACCAGCAACTGTTCAGAATCAGAAGAAACACGATGAGAAAGCGATGCAATCATTGTGTGGCAATGAGGAAATAATCCGCTCAGAGAAATGTGAAACCTTATCACATTTCACAGAGAGAATATCAGAGAGAGAGAACGAGGGATTCTGGGATAGCTCAGAAACTCATTTCCCACTTCAAATATCCCTTCAGTGTCATATCTGAACTGAAATAGAAAATTTTCTTCCTCTTATCTGCTCATCTGCAATGTAAATGAAAACTGATGAATAATGAAGAGGTGCCTGTAGTCTGTGTGACTGTCAAAGATTAAAGCTTATTAAGACACATATACAGCTGTCACCTCCTGCACTGCATCCCCAGTGATTTAAACTACAAACCTGTAAATAAATCTCCAGCTGCCTCACTGACAGATAGAGAACACTCTAATGAGACTCTCGGATACATAAATGTGTCATTTCTGCATCACTAGTGGCACCAAACAGAATTGCAAAAATGATGACTGTTAAGTAACAAGACAATCAATCAATCAATCAATCAATCAATCAATCAATCAATCAATCCTTGTCTCCCATTACTCTGCTAAACAGGTATAGGTGCTTGAGCTAATATTATGTTTGACCCATTTGGACCACTTAAAACAGATTGAATAAAATTACAAACTCCACCTCTCCATAAACTCATACATATTTATAGCATCAGTGTTCCTGTATAGGACAATTAAACTGAAACTCATGGTGTAGGACCTCCTTTTAGAGCCAATACAACATGACTATATCTTAGGAATGACAGATACAAGTCATTCACAGTGGCCAGAGGGATTTTGAGCCATTCCTCTTCCAGAACAGTGGCCAGGTAACTATATGATACTTGTGGAGGAAAACATTTTCTGACTTGCTCCTCCAAAATACCCCGAAGTGGCTCAAAAATACTTCGATCTGGTGACTGAATTATCATGCTGATACACGACACCTCCTTCAGGGTACAATGTTTGAACCATTAGGTGCACATGGTCCTCCAGAATGGTTCTGTAGTCCTTGTCAGTGACACGCCCATCAATCACAGTGGGGAATGCCATGATATTGCAGCCCAAACCATCACCAATCTACCCCTGTGCTTCACTCTGGGCACACAACAGTCCAGGAATTAAGCCTCTTTTGGGTTTTTCCACACCATAACTCCCACGGATGTGGGAACGAGCGTGAAGGTGGACTCATCAGAGAACAATACATGTTTCACATTGTCCGCAGCCCAAGATTTGCACTGTTGGCACTAATGAAACTGACATTTGGCTTTTGCACGAGTGACCAAAGGTTTGGCTATAGCACTCCAACCATGAATTTTGTCCCTAAAACAAATTCCTTGCTACACACAGCCTGGCAATACTTTTTTTTTTAAAAAAAGACTAAAAAAACTAAAAAAAAAAAAAAAGACTAAAAGTAGCTACTCTGAAAAGCTGAAAAAACAGTTTTCAGCCATGACCCAACATCAGTCTGGACAGGCCTGAGGACCATCACAAAGTACAAATCACCATCCCCCGATCTGTGGAGAATCAACAAATGACTGAGGATCTGAATACGTTTTACTGCAGGTTTGAAAAGCCCACACCCAAGTCACACCCCACATCTGCTCTGACCTGCACTTCACACATTTACCAGCACCTTCTGCAACCCCCCTCCTGCCATCCAACCTGTGCTTAAAGGTTCATGAAACCCCCCTGTTTTAGCCTGGTCGTTGACACCTCTGAGCTGGAAAAAAACTATGTAAAAATGGGCGTGTAAAGCTCTGGAAAAGTGGGAGTGTAGAGGGGGAGAAGAGGGGACAGAACAACCAATGAAGCACAGACATAGAACACACTCATTATACAGAATAATGAATATTAATATATGAGCACGTACAAAATGACAACAAACTCCTAAGCACAAGGGAGAAATGCAAAAGAATATTTAATAGGGCTAATAATAGGTTACTTTGATCACGTTTACGAGCACTGCAGTCAAAATCAGTCTTTTGTCTATTAGAATAATAGTGTCGTGTATCAGTGTCCAGTTTGCATATATAATTCATTTGAAGAAGACTTGATGAAATATGTGTGCATAACTACACTGTGCTGGTTAATGTTTGGTACAGGAGAATGTGTGAAATAAAAACTTTAAACACGGATACTTTATTCTGTATGAGCTATGTGACGCGTGGCTAGTGTTATTAAACTCATCGCGGAACTCCGCGCTGAAACCAATCATATGCGCGCTCCGCATGTATAACAGTCATATTTTTCATGTGTTCGTATTCAGACTCCAGTTCTGACCGCATCGCGAGCAAAATACAAACACCACACATGCTGTTGTGCTGAAGGAAACAGCCTACGGCTCGCGTGTTTGAACGCAGCTAGAGCAGGCAGAGAATTCAAATGTCACAAAAGTGCTGTTCATTCACCTCTGAATGAACAGCACTTTTGTGACATTTGAATTCTCTGCTGTAATGCGATCTCACGCGGACATATTTTCCATTTGTGCTGGTAGATTACAGCAAAACAATCCACATGCACACAAACCTCTGCTCTGGTCGCAGGAAAACATTGTGTTGTAGCACTGAGGAAACAAGAAACCGAGGCGAGAGAAGTGATACTTCCTCATGCATAATACCGCAATTATAATCTTATGCATACTACAGCGCAGTGGTCTACGTCAGCATGTTCGACCATGCCCATACTTGGGCAGAAAGTACACGATTACGTAGATTTTGTGATGTTGCTCCGACTCCGCTTTTCAAACCGGAAGACAGAAATCGCTCTGAAAAATGCAAAAATAACTATTTTTCACTTATAACATTAATGAGTACCTTTAGTGTTTTCAATGATGTGCAGCCTATACATATCTGTTTACATCTCAAAAAAAGTGTTTTGGGGTTTCATGACCTTTTAAGGTCTGTGTGGAGGACATATGCCTGTTTAAAAGTCTGCGCTGACCAACTGGCCCCAATCTTCATGAAGATCTTCAACAGATCACTGTAGCAGTTTGAAGTTCGCTGCTGCTTCAAACACTCCACTATCATTACGGTCCCCCAAAAACCCCAAATCACTGGACTTAATAACTACAGACATGTCGCTCTCACGTCTGTGGTCATGAAGTAGTTTGAAAGACTGGTGTTGGCCCACCTGAAGGACATCACTGGACCCTTGCTGGATCCCCTTCAGTTTGCCTACAGAGCAAACAGGTCTGTGGATGATGCAACCAACATGGGACTGCATTATATCTTATAACATCTCGATAGACCTGGGAATTATGCAAAGATCTTATTTGTAGACTTCAGTTTGGCCTTCAATACCATCATGCCTGGCTATCTCACAACCCAACTGACCCAACTCTCTGTGCCAACCAGTGGATCACAAGCTTGCTGACAGACAGGCATCAGTTAGTGAGACTAGGGAAACTCGCATCCAGGACTCAGAATCAGTACTGGTGCCCCCCAGGGTTGTGTGCTCTCTCCACTGCTCTTCTTCCTGTATATACGAATGACTGCACTGCAAAAGACCCCTCTGTCCAGCTCCTAAAGTTTGCAGATGACACAACAGTCATCAGCCTTATCCAAAATGGTGACGACTCTGCTTACAGACTGGAGGTTGAACAGCTGGTTGTCTGGTGTAGTCACAACAACCTGGACCTGAACACTCTCAAAACAGTGGAGATGATTGTGGTCTTCAGGAAACACCAGTAATGCAATGTACACTGGATATCAAAGCATTGCAAAATAGATGCTGTCATAGGGAACCCATAAAGCTCCATATTGCCACCTTGTGGTAAATCAACAATCTACTCTGTAGATGACCTGTAATGAATTCCAGGAACCATGAGCCACGAGCAACATCACACGTGCTTAATCAGCAGTGCCTCCAAGGTTTATATTTTAATTTTATTATCAGACATTTTAAAATTGATTTAGATGATTCCTGGGGCATAAAATATCAGTAAATTGTCCACCAGAAATGTGAAATACATGACAATGTTGCTAGCTTTCAGCATTTTTTTTCAGTATGCATGAGGACAAAGAAGACAGAAGATGTCACAAATGTCACTTTCAGATGGCAAGCTCTTATGAGAAGAGATGATTTTGTCATAGTAGACTTGAAAAATCAGTATAGGTGTTGGTCATATATTTAGAATATCATCAAAAAGTTGATTTATTTCACTAATTCCATTCAAAAAGTGAAACTTGTATATTATATTCATTCATTACACACAGACTGATATATTTCAAATGTTTATTTCTTTTAATTTTGATGATTATAACTAAGGAAAATCCCAAATTCAGTATCTCAGAAAATTAGAATATTGTGAAAAGGTTCAATATTGAAGACACCTGGTGCCACATTCTAATCAGCTAATTAACTCAAAACACCTGCAAAGGCCTTTAACCCTCAGGGGTGAGGATTTTCAGGGCCTGGAGAAGTTTTGACATGCCCTGACATTTGTGCTTTTTTCAGTTGTTCATAAACATATTAAATGGAAAAAGTGTCATTACACTGTATTCAGCACAAGCTAGGCTACAATAATATGTGAGGAACATGTATGTACATGTTTATATTTTTGAAGGAATAACGTTTATGCGTGGTTATTGAAAAAACTAAACTTAAAAAAAAAATGTAAAATTAAATCTGTGTTCACAAGACTTCTGGGATTTGGAGGTTGTAGACTAGAGTTTTTGCTTCAAAATTATGTAAAAATTATCCTGCCTACTCGTTCATTTATAACAATATATTGATTTAGTTTTTGTAAGACACTTTTTGTCAAGAAACACAGTATGTGTGGAGGCATGAATTAATCTAAAGAAGAACAGGACATTCCAGGAACTAACAAAGGCTTCCAGAGGTCGGTAACCATGGTTTTAACATCCAGATAAACACTTTAAGACAATAAATACACGATTGAGACAATGCATACAAGTATTGCCTCAGAATTAGCGTCTGAATAGCGCTGGCTCCATGGGCGTGGCCGCATTAGCGGATAATGAGCTGAATCACAGGTGTCTGACTTGTGTCTCTTTTCATACAGATTACATAAACACTGAATTTTTGTTTTTGATTTGACTCACACAATTTAAAACCTGACATTTCAACGTTTCTTTAGACATAAGTCTATTTTTTTTGTGATTAGTATTCACTAAGTTACAGTTTATTTTCTGAGAACTATCAGATTGGACTTCCTTCAGAGGGAGACGAGAGATCACGCATCATGTTAGTTTTCTTTATTTTACAAAAAGCACAACATTTTGTTTTTACTCTGAGTGTAACAATTCAGGTATCGCCAAGTATTGAGTGCTGTACATGCTCATACTTTCAAGTTGGCCAAGATTTCTAAAAATCCTTTCTTTGTATTGGTCTTAAGTAATATTCTAATTTTCTGAGATACTGAATTTGGGATTTTCCTTAGTTGTCAGTTATAATCATCAACATTAAAAGAAATAAACATTTGAAATATATCAGTCTGTGTGTAATGAATGGATATAATATACAAGTTTCACTTTTTTGAATGGAATTAGTGAAATAAATCAACTTTTTGATGATATTCTAATTATATGACCAGCACCTGTAGATATTATTTCACCAATTAATTTGTTTAGAAGCTTATTTCCATCCCCCCCCCCCCACAAAATTATGCAGGTCAAATTTATTAAAATATTTAATTGTTTTATAAATTTTCATAAGATAATGATGTTATATCTAATATTATTTATTTATTTTTTATTTGTTTTTATTTTATATATTACAGGCCATGTCTTTAATACTCGTGCTGTTCTCTCTATGAAACTGGTGTGAGGCATTTAACATCTCTAGCTTTCAGCTGAGGAATGAATTTCTTCTGTTTACAGTTTTAGCAAGGAGTTTTGGCTTGTATCCATGCCTCTTTCCCAAACTGCACTCTGTGTTACTCTTGTTTGTGCATGGTTATATGCCAGCATTCTCCAGCCTGGCTGCACATCTCTGACCCTGCCAGCCTAATAACTGATTATGTGAAAGGGATTGAATAATAACCGAAGCACTCTTTATGCACGCGCGCTGGGTTTTAGGACCCCTGGCAGTGTTCATGGAAAACTGTAACCTCTCTGTGACACTGCAAAGCAGTTTTTGCCAAGCCAAATAGCAGCTCAGTCGTGTCACTGGCCAAGGCTCAAGCAAAGGGATTTGATTGGCCAGTTGTGCATCATGAGAACTCATCATAAGGAGGAAAAATTACTATCACAGGTAGGGTTGCAAAGGGGCGGAACATTTCCGGTAAATTTCTGTGAACTTAACCAGGGGAATTTTGGAAATATTCCAATTTGGAAACTTAACAGGAATTTATGGGCATTTATTGGAATTAATTTATTGCAATTAATTGGAAATTTTGGGAAATTTATATAAATTCATAATATTTATATAAAAAGTATCATATAAAAACAAATATAAACATTTTGTTTGGTCATAACATGAAATAACAGTTATTTATTCAGCATTCAATTAATTCTAATTTAGTAAATATATAAAATAAATATATTTTTATTGCAGCAATTGTTATGTGTTATTTATTTCAGTGTCATATGCTGATTTGATACTCAGTTATTATCATTGTTGGAAACAGTTGTGCTGCTGAATATTTTTTGTAACATGTAATACTATTTTCAGGATTCACTGATTAATAAAAAGTTAAAAAGAACAGAATTTATTCAAAATAGAAATCTTTTCTAACAATTTGAATAACTCTTTTTTTAACAATTTCACACATTCTTGCTAAATAAAAATAAATATTTTTTTCTTTCAAAAAATGGTAAAAGAATGATTAATAATTTTGAATGGTAGTGTATATTGTTACAAAAGATTTGTATTTTAAATAAATGCTGTTCTTTAAATTTGTATTCATCAAAGAATCCTGAAAAAAATATCACAGGTTATACAAATGTTAAGCACTACAACTGTTTCCAACGTTGATAACTGAGTATCAAATTAGCATTTTAGAATGATTTCTGAAGGATCATGTGACACTGAAGACTGGAGTAATGATGCTGAAAATTCAGCTTTGCATCACAAAATAGAAAACCATCATTTTAAATTGTAGTTATGTTTCACAATATTAGTTTTTTCTGTATTTTTGATCAAATGTGCATGTTAAGGACTGGGGGAATGCACAGTGCATGCAGGGGTGTGGTCTTAATAACCCTGCACTAAGTAGTGTGCTGTGTGAATGTGATTGAGGAATGTGCAGGGTAAAAATGTAACTAAAATTGCATTAAATATGGTTGTTTTAACCAAAATTATGCTGCAAGATGTTCTTTTCAACTACATTTAAGTACCCCGTTATAGGCTAACCTGTAATTTAGCAAATTCCCTGTTTATTCCCATTAATTCCCGTAATCCTCATATATTCCCGTTAATTCCCATATATTCCCGTTAATTCCCATGGAAAGTTTCCAGCTTTGAAAAATCCTGGAATTTTGCAACCCTAATCACAGGTCACAAGACAGACATCCATCAGCATTTTATTTGCAATGTTATCTTATGCCATTCGGACCTCTAATGAATCAGATTGCAAATATCAGTGCTGAACAAAAACATTTTTATGAAAGTGAACCGATACAAACCCCTCTTTGATCTCTTACCAGGTAAAACATTGTTGGTTGCATTCAAAATAAAACTGATTTGATATACAGCAAATTTATGGGAAGTCACAACCAGGTTCATTTTCACCCAGATGAATATACATTAATTCTTAAAAATTAGTGCCCAAGAATAAATAATTCCTATGTAGATATATAGAATAGTGAAAGAAGAGCAACAGATGAAAATGACACTTGTGAATAATTCTGTGCTGTTTAGTACTGTTCAATACGGTTTAAAAAGCATCCCAGAGTGCACCTCATAAAGATGTTTCCAGACAAAGGGTGATGACTGAGGTTTGGAAATTACATAAGATTTGGGTTTTGATTTGCAGGTTGTTCCACTAGACAGACAGATGGAATACAGTATCTGTACATCTTTTCTTCCATTCATCATACATTCCTTTTTCTGATTTTGAAATGCAGATATGAGGTGGAGAACGCCTTTTTCTCCAACCTAAACCTGTCTGACTTCAACATCATCGACACTCTTGGAGTTGGAGGATTTGGACGTGTTGAACTGGTAACAGAATATCATGTTTTCAACAATATTTATTTTTGTGTGCACATTTTTTTTCCCTCAATTATTTTTGATCATATTGTCTACTTTATAATAGTTACATTATAGTACTTAATTCAGATTTTTTTTCTGTGTGTGTGTGTGTGACAATACATCATCTCCCCTTGTTTTATTCTTAGGTGCAGCTCAAGAGTGATGAGGTGAAGACATTTGCAATGAAGATCCTAAAGAAGCGCCACATCGTGGACACGAGACAGCAGGAGCATATCCGATCAGAGAAACTAATTATGCAGGAGGCGCATTCAGATTTTATAGTCAGGTACCTCCAGTAGCCAAGCATCTACTACATTAAACTGCAGTTTTTAACAACTAAAGTGTTTTTTATGCAGTGTTATTTTACCATTTATATACTAGTTTTTGTAAATATTTTGAAATAAATTTTACATTTATATTTTCTGTATTCATTTTAATTTTAACATTTTAGAAATTTTGTTTTTGTAATTTTATTATTTTAAAATGTCAGTATAGTTTTTTAAGTTTTAGTTTGTAGTTTTAGTGCCTCAACTAAGCAAAAATTAAATGTTTATATTAAGTAATGTTTTTTTGTTTTTGTTTTTAATGGTTTTAGTTTTAGGTAACAATAATAACCCTGTCTATATCAAATATAATGTTGGTAGTTTTTGCTTGTCTGATGTCACAGTATTTCAACCCTTGATTTTGTACAATCACATTCTGACTGTGTTCCTCTTGTTTTCTTAGACTCTATAGGACATTTAAGGACAGTAAATACCTCTATATGCTAATGGAGGCGTGTTTAGGTGGAGAACTGTGGACTATCCTCCGAGACAGGTGACACTTATTCATTCACTTTGTTTTCTCGTATGGTTGCGGTCTGGATTTCAATAATAAAACAGTCCTGTTTTTTCCTAATCACAGAGGAAACTTTGACGATTCAACCACACGGTTTTACACTGCGTGTGTGGTGGAGGCGTTCGCTTACCTGCATTCCAAAGGCATCATATACAGAGACCTCAAGCCAGAGAACCTGATACTAGACCACAGAGGCTACGCCAAACTGGTGAATACAGGACACTATAAAGACACCCAGTACTCACCCTAAAGTAGTTTCATGAGGATGAAAAGACAATAATAACTTGAAATCATCTAGAACATTGTTCTTCATTAATGTACAGTACCTCAAAAAGGAGACTAGAGCTACACTTACGTGTTTTAATATCATTGAATTAGATATCAAATTATCAAACCAACTGATATTTAAAAAAAAAAAAGCACATTTTCCGAGAGGCTGCTCACTGCAGAGTCAATGGGTGGAGCTTAAAGTCCAGCTCCCCCTCGCTGGATGTAATGGGTGAAACTAGATGATCCAAGCACACTCTAACCCTACCTATAACCCTATCACACCCATTAGGTTCACAGAGATGAAGCTGGACTAAGTCAAGCTCCGCCTATTAGATCTGAATGTCATTAAGCTCTACAGTAAGCACCACTTGCAGACAAATAAGTTTACTGTATGCTGACAACAGATATACTGTTAATAGTTATTCAATTTGCATTTTGATCACAAAATGCTCCATGTTTACTTTTGTAATTTCTGAATAAAGGTTATGACAGAAAAAGTAAAAAAAAAAAAAAGTCAACTGCAGACCCACAAAAATTGGAACAAAAAAGAGCCTAGGCCATGGACAGGTTGAATACACTTTTTGGTCCACTTAAAGGTATAGTTCGACCAAAAATTAAAATTCTGTCATCATTTACTCACCCTCATGTCGCCCCAAATGGCTTTCTTCTGAGCAGTTTAAAAAACATTTTGAGAAATGTCAGCATTCTTCAAAATATTTTCTTTTGTGTTCTGCAAAAGAAATAAAGTCATACAGGTTTGGAAACATGAGGGTGAGTAAATGATGACAGAACTTTCATTTTTGGATGGAGCATCCCTTAGAAGAGGTCAGACTTTGCCTCTCTTTCATACTCAAGTATGAAACCTAAGATCTTGTGTAAATCTTTTAAAGGTGGATTTTGGCTTTGCTAAGAAGATCGGCTTTGGGAAGAAGACATGGACATTCTGTGGTACTCCAGAGTACGTGGCACCAGAGATCATCCTGAATAAAGGACATGACATCTCCGCAGATTACTGGTCACTTGGAATCCTCATGTACGAGCTACTGACCGGCAGGTGAGACACAGAGCTTCACGTGTTTGAAACACTTGTTCATTTAACCATTTTTTTTAACCCTAAAAGACCGGATGGAGCGTCGGCGCTCCCATCATCGTGTCTCTCTTTAAGAGCCAATAAAAACTGAACCCATATAGGTAGCACAAAAATTATTTTTGCATAAAAAACCAGAGACGTTACACGTTCAGATCAAGCCTCCAACATGCTTCGTTGTTTTCACCCTCTGAGTCTGAGTAATATGAGTTTAACTGCCGCTAACTGCATACAAATATGTAGATTTCACCTGCTCAGATCATAGAAAATAGCACATCATTATTTACATCAGATTCTCACAATTAAAATAAATAAATCAACATAATATATTGCTCTGATCACAAGATATTATTTATGGAATGATTTAACATACTTGGCTAAAAACATCTCTCATCTTTCCGGGATGCAGTGTGTATCCAATGTTCCTGGACCCATCCATGTTCGTTTTCCAAAGTGGAATAACACAAAATAGGTATCATCTTAAAGCGCAGAATCTCATCTTTTTAATGCATCTAACCGTTTTGAAAAACACCTAAGGAGTGCTGAGAAGTGCCTCTAAACCAGAGTTTACCACCCGTGGGTGCCACCTGGCTGTGAAAAAATGAATAACAATTTATTCAACCATTCTTTATGCTATCCCTACAAAATCTGAACCAGATGCAGCTGACATGTAGGAGAGCATCACCAACAAATATTTTTTCTCAGATCTTATTGCCTTCCTGAGTTATTCCATGTCAAATAAAAAAATCAAAAGTTATAAAAAGAATTATATATATTTTTTTGTATTTTATCAGCAGTTTCTCAGCATGAAAATGTCCAAATGTACTGTAATTTATATTTTCTAAAAATTTAAAAGTGTTCTATCAAATGATACCTACCTTTTGACTCTCCCTACTACAGTTTTAAAGTCATGAGTCTTTACTTTTGTGTGTGTCGCTCAGAAAAAAAAAGGTTAAAGGGTTAAAGTATTATGATTTTGAATTTATACTACACATGCAAAAGTAACTTTTTTTAAACTCTTCATTTTTCAGTCCTCCTTTTTCAGGACCAGATCCAATGAAAACATACAACATCATTCTAAGAGGCATTGACATGATCGAATTCCCCAAAAAAATTACCAAAAATGCTGCCAATCTAATCAAAAAGCTATGCAGGTATGTATCCATCACACAATAAAAACACATTAGCTGTCAATCAGCGATGTTTACCAATGCAGATTTGTTTTTCTTCTCAGAGACACTCCCTCTGAAAGACTAGGAAACTTGAAAAACGGTGTCAAAGACATCCAGAAGCACAAGTGAGTTTGACATTCGCTTTAAAACATGAACTTGAAGAATGAGCTGATACAGTTCTATGAATAACCTCATGTAATGAAATGTCTGCAGATGGTTTGAAGGGTTTAACTGGGACGGATTGAGGAAGGGGACACTGACACCCCCCATTATCCCTAATGTAAGTGCTTACGCTCATGCAGGATAGATTTTACACTGATGTTAGGCCAGAAACATACTCTATGCAAGTACACTCTAAGAAGAAAAGGTTCTATAAAGAACCTTAAAGGGTTCTGTCAGGTGCTTCATATATAGAACTTGTTTTAATTCATTTGTAATTTTAATTAAATTTTAGGAATTATGCAGCTTGTAAACACTTTATCGCTAAAAATATATTATAAAGTTAAATATGAAAGTATTAAGCTTAATTATTTAATACATTCCTCCTCATATAGAACCTTTTATGCATCATTTAAAATTGAGTCAAGAGCCCAAGGGTTCTATATAGAACCCCAATGAATCTTTTTTTTTTTTTTCTAAGAGTGTACTGTATACACAAGTGCATTTCTGCCTTACTGTGGTGCTAACAAATCTTAAAATGTCTCTGACATTTAACTGAAAATGTTTTTATTCAGATAGCTAGTTATAAACATGTCTAACTTTACCAAACTTGCTTTGCTCTCTTCGAACATTGCTTTGTCATGACAATAGTTGTTCTGAAAGAGAAAATAGACAGCCCACAATAGCTATGAAAAATGACATTTGAATTGTGTTCGGACTCATTTCGAAAAGCATCAGTGTGTAAAAACCAGGTTGCATTTTGTTTCACATACTACATAGACAATGCACACTGATAAACATGCTACATAGAGGACACAAGATTGAATAACTGTGCTGTAGTACACTACTGTTTAAAAGTTAGGGGTAAGATTGTTTTTCTTGAAAGAAATTAATGCTTTAATTCAGCATGGATACATTAAATTGATAATAAGTGAAGCATACATCCATATGTTATATAATGTTTCTGTTTCAAATAAATGCTGTTCTGTTGAACTTTCTATATATAAAAGAATCCTGAAAAAATATATCACCGTTTTCACTAAAATATTAAGCAAGTTCAACATTGAATAATATTAATAAAATATTTCTTGAGCAGCAAATCATCATATTGATTTCTGAAGGAGCATTTGACATTACAGGAATAAATTACATACCTAACATGGTAACACTTTATTAATACAAACTATTAGTTTATAATACAAACTATAGTTAATATATTGTAGTCTCTACATTGTTAATATATTAATAGGCTACATACAAATAGTGAGTTCTTCATTCATTGTCACTCTAATTAACAAAATATTAAAGAGTTGTGGTGTCTCTCAATCAGCTCTCTTACTCCCGAGCTCATGAATCAGTACATCATGTACACGAATTCAGGCACTGGTAAGGACAGTAAAGGACGCTGGGACACTTATAACTATTTCCGGCGACGTGACAACGTCTTCGTTGTACAACATCACTTCTGGTATTAATGAACAAAAGCAGGGCTGATATCTTTCGGACATTACTTCTAATGTTATTTAAAGTACATTATGATAAATACTTTGCTTGTTACACATATGTGCAACATTTCAGCCGTAAATAAATTATTGTGGGAATTTTTAGGGAGCGAACGTTTCAGTGCCCTGGAAGGAATCTGTGATTGAGACAGCCCTTAAAATGGCCGACTCCCTGATCAGTGCTCTGACCACTGAACTAGTGAGCTGATTGAGACACACCCTTGGATAATGTTTTTTTTTAATGCTTCGTTAACAACTTAACTGTAAATATTTACTATAAATATTACCAACCTTTATTTGACATTAATTGCATTAGTATTAAGTGTTCGTTAAAATGTTTACAAAAACATTTAGCACATATATGCTTATGCTAAACATACTCCTGACAATATATACGAAGTTCTGTCATGAAACTATAGATGGCGCAGGTGCAGGCGCAGGTCGTTAACTCAATCTGCTTGCAAATCACATCATTCTCTATAGGGCACAGCTGATTGGTTCTTGCTGTATCAGTAGCCAATGAGTTTGCTGCTCGACTTTCAAATACTTGGTCAGCATTTGCTGTAGCAGCTGCAGCACACTTTCAGAATTCCTCTGAAATTCAACATCCAAGATAAGTGAACGGTCTTTCTTATGCTACATCACTATGCATTATTGTGTAGTCTGCCATATTAATTCCTTATTAAGTAACCATACACAAGGTTTAAAATCATGTGTCATGTTAACAGTTCTGTTTCAAAGTTTAGAGTGAATTACTAAGCATATTAGCAGCTAGCGTTTATGCAATATTGTGTTTATGCAGCATCAGCTGCAGCAAGCAGACAATGTAGTTGCTATGAGGATACAGTGACAAAGCACTGCTGGCATGTGAACTCGTCAAAGTGAAAAAGCAGGCTTTGAGTTTTGTATCGCATACTTCAACGGAACTTACAGCAGTTTTTAGTACTTTGTTCAGCAGCAGCAGCATGTAGAGAAAATTCTAATGCAATGCTAGTGAATACCAACAGCAACAGCATGCTAGCAGATGTTGTGGTGAAATATAAAACACTGTTGTGCCTTGCTAACATTGATCATGCAATGTGAACATTATAATTTAATATGCAAACAAAAGTATTTACTTTAATTACAATATGGATGTATGTGAGCAGCTACATTTCTGGCAGAATTAGATTTTGAGCATACTACAGGATGAACAGCGGTTTGTGCTAATGTTGGATACTTTCATCGGCAGCATATTAGTAGGCTAAAGATAAGTAGATTATCCACTGTTTCACGTAAAGAAATGAAACCTAGAGTGTGTCAAAGCAGTTTCCCAGGCATCCTAAAAAGAAAACAAGAGCACTCTCCGTTGATACTGTAATAATTTCGTATTGGCAAATGCTCCAGTAAGTTTTTGTGTTTGGAGAATGTCAAATGTTTCTATTTGTGGCGTTTTTTTGCAGCAGTGAGCAGTGTGGTCAATCACAGAAATGTTTGTTGATCCTTGAATGCAATGGCTATCAGAGAGTCATGCCCCCCGTTCATTCATTCATTCATTGCACCAATGGCACATTGATTACTGCTGATGCCGTAAACTAATCAGCAGAATGGAGTGTTTTTATAGTGTTAAAATGAATGCATAAAGCAAGTTTTAAAACCAGGGGCCAGTTGCATAAACTTAGCCACTATAAGACTGCCTTAATAAAACAGTTCAACCAAACAGGCAGTTAGTTAATAAGTTATCAGTCTTACTTTTCCAATTCAAATTAGACCAGTCTACCTTTTTATGTAATTTCCGTGAAAAAAAAAAAAAAAACTACTAATGACTAACTTTTAAGACTAGTCTAAGCAGTTTATGCAACCGCCCCCAAGCATCATGATTTACAATCTTATATTTGTTGCAGGAATAATTTACAAAGCATATTAGCAGCAGTGATTACATTTGTTTATTCAGTAGCAGCAAGCCATTTATGTAGCTGCTGTGAGAATACAGTGACTAAGCATCGCAGACATGAGGAAACGTTTAAGTTTATATATTATATATTATTTATGAAAATCACACTGCTCACAATTAATCATACCCTTTTATTCAATACTTCTTGCAATCTCCCTTTGCCAAGATAACAGCTCTGAGTCTTCTTCTATAATGCCTGATAAGTTTGGAGAACACCTGACAAGAGATCAGAGACCATTCCTTCACACAGAATCTCTACAGATCCTTCAGATAAATAATAAGCCCACAACATTAAAGATACAGCAGTGTATTCCATTGTACACCTGGAGTACTTTTTACCACTGTGTGCACCAAACCCATCTTAAGTGTTTGCTGCTAAAAAAAAAAAAGCTTCATCTGACTATATAACCTATCCTGTTAGAAGTTCCAGTAGTGTCAGTTACTTTTCAAATGTCCTATGGTCAGCTTTTTTAGCAGCATACACTTAAGATGGGTTTGGTGCACACAGCGGTAAAAAGTGCCCCAGGTGTACAATGAAATATACTGCTGTATCTTTAATGTTGTGGGCTTATTTTTCTGCCAGAGATCCTGGACATCTTGATCAGATACATGGAATAATGGATTCTTTCAAATACCAACAGATACAAAATTAAAACCTGACTGTCCCTGTTAGAAGTCATATAATGGGCTGTGGTTGGACAATCTTCCATCAGGACAATGATCAACAA